>NW_015548236.1:334860-350701 GCF_001515605.1 Sinocyclocheilus anshuiensis | reverse complement strand
ATATATATATATATATATATATATATATATATATACACATACGTATATATTCTGCCCAAGGGTTTTTTAATCTACTGTTAATGCTACTGATAATAAAGTGTGCCCTTAATTTAGCATGGAAAGCTGTTAATATGGCCTGGGATTTAGCAGATACACCACTTTCGATGAAGTAGTCACACTCTTACAAAGCGACAACTGCACTGAGAGACATTTGTGGGGATGTGTTAAGTTATCAATTAGATCATTTGAGGATGTGTGCGTTGTGTGTCTTTGTCTGTGTTCACGTTTACATTCCACCTCCTCTAGTGTCAGTAGTTCTGTGAAACCGTTTGCATGAGACTTGCATGAGGATATGATATTTATCCGTATGTATGTGTCTAATGGCAAACTGTGCTCTGAATTCGCAGTAAATGAAGGAGGAATCAAACAGGCCTCCAACTCCTGTCCAGACCCGGGGGAACCTGAAAACGGCAAGCGCATTGGCAACGACTTTAGGTAATCACCCTTAGGTACTGTGTGTTCCGATAATGGCTTCGCGAGAAGGTACCTGGTGACCGTTATTCCCGCATTCTCCACCAAGAAAGCCAGCATTAGATGCTAATAATTACATTCTTATTGGTCAGTCATAGCATTCTGATGTTTCCTAATATTCGCCATCATACATGCAGACAAAATACTGTAATATTGTTGCAGTGTTTGTCTTCTTGCTGTACTGATTGTTTTTTTAGCAGAAGCTTTAAGATTATATGCAGACAAGTGAAATTATTTCATCTCAAGTCAATATTTAATGTCCACATACAGTATGGAATATTAGTTGTGTAATAACTGGGATAATGTACAGTCATTCCTTACATATTCAATTTGCCAAGAAGAGAAGAAACCTGTATTATGGATACAGTGCTTCTACATGGATACTTGTCATTAATATTGTAACATCTGAATATCTTCTAGAAGTGTCCTCTATTTAGCACTCCCAGAGCATATAAATCATGCTCTCCATACCAGGCTCTTCCAAGACTTTCCCAATGTCATGCTAATACCAGCTCCACAGGGAAGCTGACGATATGAGCATGGCTTTACCGCTAATTAGGGCTAGTCGATTCAAAGTGTGACACTGATGTTATTTCAGCTTTTTGTGTAACATGGCTTTAGGATTGCAGTAAAACCCCAGCGAATTCTGCGGGAGCGTTTGATGTTTGTTAGCAGAGGGTTTTACACACAAGATCGTGCAACATGTTGTAAAAGAACTGTTTGCGGTTTCCTCAAATGAAGGTGTAGGATTGTCAAAATGTGAAAGTGTCGGTGCTTGCTGAGTGGATTTCTTGAGTTCTGCTCAACCACAGGTTGAAGGAATGGAGGAAGCTTCAAACTAGACTTTTATAAAGTATCAAGAAGCACCACAGTATTGATTGTACGCTAGCAAGGAGGATAAGACACTCTTTTGATATCCTTTCATTTATTTATCCGCCTCTTGTGCATGCTGCAATACTTTTCTCTCAAACTTCTTTGTGTATGTGCGTTGCGTGCTTGCGTAGAACTGAGAGTAGATGGCATATTTCATTTGAAATTTGACATTTTTTGGAAAGACGAACAGTATTTTTCTGTGGCGTCTTGCATGAATGACTGCTACCGTGGTACATAACCCACTGAACTGTGCTTTTAGCTATAAAAGCCTCATTTCCATGTGCATCAAATTAAATATGGCATTCACCCTGATTATTCAGTTGTGCCTAATGGATTTGTGTTGGATCTGATTTGTTTGTCATCCTGTGTGTGTGCACGCGCACATATGGGTCCTGATCCCTACAGTATTGGTGCCACAGTCCAGTTCACCTGTGATGAAGACCACGTTCTCCAGGGCTCCAAAAGCATCACGTGTCAGAGAGTGGCGGAGGTGTTCGCGGCATGGACTGATCATAGACCTGCTTGTAGAGGTGAGTCTATTACCTGCAAACCACACTGAACATCTGTGTATGTTTCCGTTTAAATTCAAGAAGTGTTAATCAGATTAATGTTAGACGGTGGTTATCGGTGGTCTAGTCCTGCAGTTTAAAGTGGTGTACTGCGTGTACTGTAAAAAGAGATGTTTACAAGGATGTTCACGCTGCTTTTTGCCATACAATGAAAGTGGATGAGTACCAGAGGCTGCTCTAAAAGGTTCCAAAAAAGCGTCATAAAATTGGCGTATATGATTTGTGCACTGTATTCCAACTTTTATGAAGCCACACAATACACTCTCAGAAATTTTTTTTGCAAAAATCGTACCTTAAGGTGTACAACAGCTAGTCACATAGTACCTTATTTATCCTTTAAAAGGTTCATAGTAGCATAGTAGTAGCAGCACCATTTTAAGTGAGCAGCGCATCAAAACAGCGGAGCGGATCACATAACATATCCTCTAGTATTTTTATCTAAAGCTAAATGCACTTTATTCAAGCCCTTCAGCTCCGTGCGCTTTCTCTCTCTCACTCCGGATGCGTTTAAGAGCTGCGATGACATGGTTATTTTAACAACAGAACAGAAACACTGTGAGCAGCAAAATTATTGGTTACTTTCACTAAAACACAGCAGGAAAAAAAAACAATACTGCAAATATAGTTATTTTTCTTACTATCTATTTATCTATCTATAGCCTATGACTCTGACTGTTCTAACCAGATGTGAATTTCTGATCTAGTATTATTAATCTGTAGGCTAAGAACATTTCAAAAGAATCATGTAATTATAATTTGGAAAATTGTTGTTAGATGGCTAGGATAGAACTTAAACTATGAAACTGCTAGTTATCTTTCTTTTCTGCTCGAGATGAGAACGTTTTGATTATTGTAGCTACATTGTTTTTAGTAGATAATGCTTTTAAGTAAAATATTAAAACAGTATAGATTTCAGTACGACAACCCTGAACAGAAACAGGTTTTTTTTTCTGTCACATGGCTTCGCATGTATCTAAATGTAAAAATACAATACATGTAAAAATGTAATTTTTTTTTTTTTTTTGTCCGGACCTCTGCTTGGAAGAAAATATAGAGGCCTAGCCTCTTGGAACTTTAATTGAATACCCCTGACTTATATCATAAATAAATACTTTATTTGTATGGTTTTGTAATATCTGTGTCACATATTTCCTTATGTGTCATGGTAGATCAGACTCTTATTATAGAATTTGATTACAGAAAAACTTTTTGAACATGGTAATGGATTAATAGCCTATAAATAACAGGCTGGATGTATGTTAACCTTACATCTTAAAACCTCATTTTTTTTTTTTTTTACAAAGCAGATCATAGATTATATATTTTGTCTAGCCTATAAAACAGCTTCGTAAATAGGAAGATTTCAATACATGAGGATTCTGAATGGGATTTTTTTAGCGAGCCATTAAATGACTTGAGACTCGACTCAGACTCGTGACCAAAGACTCGAGACTTGACTCAGATTCGAGCGATAAAGACTTCAGACTTGACTCAGACTCCAGGTTAAAGACTTGTGAACATCTCTGCTCTAAGGTACTAATATTCACCTTTTAGGGATAGATAAGATACAAAGTTGTCCCTTTAAGGGTACTGCCTCAGTGAAAAGGTATACATTTTAAATATATTTTTTTCTGACAGTGTAGCTTTGCCACAGACTGAAATTAGAGTTGCAAAAATCTTGCCCTCAAATCTCATTTACGCATATTCTGATATGACGTGTGTCACTTCAGTCACGTGACAAGTAAGAACCTATGGGTTTAGCATTGCTGACATCAAATAAATCTCTGCACACAATATTTAAATATGCACTTATGCACATTAAGCAGCTAAACCTGGTCACCATTCACTTGAATTGTATGGAAGAAGAGCAACTTGAATATTCGACTTAAATTTCCTTCTGAGTTCCAGAGAAGAAACTAAGCCATACGGGTGTGAGGGTGCGAAAATTATTTTTGGGTGAACTATCCTTTTAAGATTAAACCTACACAGTCTCTATATAGGTTGTCAGCCTCTCTTATGAATGTGGGTCAGCCATCGTGAAAATTTATTTGGTCTAAATACTTAGTAGGATTAATTATTGCTAGAAGGGTAGGTTAGAAGGGGTAATATTAATTAATTTCGGGAGTGTTTGCAGTTGTCTTGTGACAAGCTTGCTAATCAACTTTTTTTTCTGCTGGATCTGATAGTATTGCCATGGCAACTAGTAAAATTCAGAGCAGAATTTGCATGCCAGCAGTGACTTCTAGCTTTTCACAGCCCTAATGGCTTTAAGTGTCAGTTGGCTGCCCTGGGCAAACAAACAGGAATTGAACTGTCTCCATCATTCAGGAGGACACTTTAATTATAGCTCAAAATGAAGTGGAGTGACACGGACACTTTCGTCAGCATTTAGGGATCACTGGATGTTCTGTTTTTTTACTTATTCGACTTGTTAATTTTAAACACTTATCATTAATTAAACAAGCACAATATGAATTAATTTAGCCATAGCATTAAGTTAATTATCATCTCTGTTTTTAGTGTTTATTTAAAACAAGGGCATCTTGCTATCATTGTAGTCTCCAATCTGTTTGTTAGCAGCTTACACTGTCTTTTATTGTTCAGCTATCCAGCAGAAGTGACTAGACAGTTTTAAATCCCAGTTGCGCAGGGGTGGGAACGTTGTAAAACTGCACAAATGATGTGTTTCCATGCAATGTAATTTACATAATTTCCTTTTCAGAATATTATCATGTATTAGCCTGCATTGTTTTGACCTGTGCAGTGGCTTATGTTAAGCTACAGAATTACTATGCATGTAAAATTATAATTATTTTAAACGACAAGGTTTATAAATGGCTTTTATTGACGTTTCAGTTTATCTTGCATGTTTTTTAATTAGATGTAAAATATTCAACTGGATATAATAGCATGGGATATTAATCTGTCATATGGTCATGTTACTATGTGCCCTGCCTATGTATTTAATTAGATTACAGTAGACTTTTTCCCAGTGACCAATCTCTCTTAAAACGTCTTCTTTTCAGTCACAGCTGTGGATAGCCACTAATGAAAGGGGGCTTGCATGTTCTTGTGCTGCCATCAGCCAGTCAGGCCGTCATTTTTCTCCAATTCTAGAGTAGTCACATTGGCATTTACTACTCAGACTATTGGCTCAAAAACGTCTGTCTGGAACAGAGAGTGCCTGTGAGCAAAGATGGCAGATTTCAACCTTCCAGAGAGCTCTGCACTAGCCAAGCAACTGCCATTGATCTGAAAGCGAATGCTAACATACTCTGCATGTGTTATGGACCTCTATGAGCAGAAACTAGAGAGTGCGACGCCAAGTGGCCACCTAGGGAAATCACAGGTGATATATTACAATTTACAGTTTGTCATAGCAGTTCATTTTGTGTTTATTTATCAGCAGATAGAAAAAGACAGAGAATTGAAAAACTTTGTATTGTGTATTGAGTCAAGTGCAGTAATTCTTGCCTTTTGAAATTAGAAAAGGCAATTGGTCTAGTTGTAGAAGGACGAGTGCCCTTATATAGGTGGTATTGTTTCTGAGATGGACTATTAATGTGAGTTTGTTTGGATGAGTTTAGTATGAGTTTTGTGGCTTTAAGACTCCAGCATGCAGGAAAATTAAGGTGTGGAACAGTGTTCGAGGTTTAAGGATGTAATTGATCATTCTGGGTGGCGATTGTTTTTTTTTTTTTTTAGAATAGCCTGTTCCAATGTCTTGGAGTCTCCTAATCTTTATGTTTGGTGCTGACTTGGCCCATTTTCCCTGCAGAGGTCGGATTCAATGTCAGGAAGTGTAAAACAGCAAATATGGCTGAATATACAAGGGATACATAAAGGTGGCTGTTTTATCTGTTGCAATGGGCAATTATCTTGATTCTTAGAACTAAAAGCTGAATTATACGGTTTTTTTTCCCTTCAGAAAAATGGCAGTGTTCTTGAATTAAAAGATGTGGTAGTGGTAGAATCACAGTAGGCAGTCAAGTTAATGTGCTTTTAAACCAAAGAGGTAGAAAAATAGGTAAAAGATGAAGGAAACTGGTAAAGTGTTTATCTGGTCCTTGAGTTTGTTTGGCTGAGTGGTGTATGGTGGGGATTTTTAAGTGATTATTTCTGTGGTTACATTGTTACGAGATTAAGTGGAAACAAGTGACTTTTCTTTCTCAATGAATCACCGAGTCATTCATACAAATGATTTATTCATTAACAGGAGCAAAACAAGTCTGAAATTGCATACACTCTTAGCAGATACTTCTTTTTAATAAGTAATTACTTCATACTACATTCGTCATGTCATGTTGTCATGTGACCTACCAGTGTCCGTTGCACCGCTTCACTGCCATTCGCAAAACCTCTCCAGTGACCTCATGGGATAGTAAAGTGGTCATTTTTGTTGGCAGACCACAAATAGACAGAATAACTGACAATATTGTCTAAAATGTAATAGTACCATTGTAAGTTACTAAATGTTAACTTCTTGCTTGCAATATTGAACTATTACAATATTGCGCAATTGTGCCAGCACTCTTGCTCATATGGTTTTACTTAAATTTACCTTTCTATAAAGCTTGTAGAGGGGATTTTTTTTTTCAGATGTGAACAATTTATATCCTTAGTTTAGTTTTGTCTCTCTTTTTCTCTTTGCATTTAGCTTTGATTGTAATAAACGTCAGTCTTACACAAGCAAGAGTTCTTGTCATTGTTTTGTGAAGGTGGGATAAAAAGTGACAGGCTATCGTTGGCCAAGTAATGAATTGTTTGCTCATCCTGTCCTTTAATTTTATAGATAATTTCTCTCTGACTGCTTTGCTACAGGCGAGAGAGCCAAGCCAAGGCCATTCATTTAGCAAGCCGTAATTGAGCTGTCAGGGAAGGCACAAGCATGCGCAGATATACGTCACTGTGAGAACTGATGTAGCTTTCTGGACCGCTTCCCTGAGCTCTTAAATCGCAAGCTTGTCCATAAGTCGTTGTCGCTAGTATGTAAGAACAGTACAACAACACTGAGACCTAGCGACAGGAATAACAGCAGGGATGGACTTGTGAATTGTTTATGGACACTCTGTGTGCACCGCATCAGTGTTGTAGCTCTTAGAATCGCGCGCCTAAAGAAAAGTGGGAAGGACTAAGAGACATTATGAGATGAGATAACATGATGGGGAGAGAGATACAGAAGGTAAAACAAACAGTAGAAGCATGCACTGTCGTTTATTGTCCAATAAAAAGAACAAAAAGACCGAAAAACACATCAGAGAGCAGTGTTTATCTTGTAAACCAAATTAGTACTGAAAATGTTTGTTGACAAAATGTGGGCTAGCATTTTAATCAAATGATTTTAATTAAAAACATTGATTTTAAAATGTTATATACACCATTTACAAGCATTATTATTTATGTTGAAAACAGTTGTGCTGCTTAATAATTAATATTTTACCCTTATGTCATTTATGTATTCTGATTTCATGTAGCATTGTCTCAATTGGTTTGTGCTGTCTAAAGCCATGAAAAGAAATGGGCACAGAATACAGAAATACAGAAAATATTATCGATATACCTATAGCATTTCATTATATGAGAATAAAATGGATTAACGTCACGATTGTAAATATAGCGATGCTCGAAATGGCCCATGAATACGTTCGCATAATTCGGGGCAAAAATCGAACCCATCGCCGTGACGCTCACTTGAAGGTAAAAATCATTGTCAAAACTTAAATAGTTGTATTTTAAAACATAGGAGGCGATCTCGACTAGGAAGTCCGAAGGTGGAAATGAAGCCTCATCACGTTCCGCAAGATAATATCTCAAGGCATTAAGTCCCTTTTCATGAGTAATGTTGGTGTACAGACTCGATATATCTAAAGTTAACAACAACACTGAATCAGGTAGATCTCGTAACACAGAGATCTTATTAATAAAATATGTGGAATCTCTAATGTAAGAAGGTAATTTCTGCACAAATGGTTTAATAAAGTAATCCACATATTGAGACAAAGGAGATAAAAGAGAGTTGGTTTGTGCCACTATAGAGTGGTAAGGAGGATCAACCAATCTTTTTGGGTATTTTCAGAAGAGTATAGAAAACGGGCATAATTGGATACTTACAACATAAAAAGTCAAATTCTGATTGTGATATCCAACCATTAGTTTTGGCATTGTTTAAAAAAGACACCACTTCAGATTGATAAATTCTAGTAGGATCATGAGGTAGTTTGACATAGAACCTCATATTTTGTAATTGAGAAAGGACCTCTTGTTTATATTTACACGTATCTTGTACCACAATTGCACCCCCTTTATCAGCAGGTTTTATAATAAGATCCAGATCAGACATAAGTTCATTTAGAGCAGATCTCTCATTAGACAACAAAATTGTTCGAAAATACACAGAATCTTGTTCTACCACACGACAGAAAGTATGAATCGTGTGATTGGACACAGTCGGACCGAAGGTACTCCTAGGTCTAAACGGAGTCTTAGGTAAAGAACAGGGAGCTGATTTAGAAAAGAAGTAACATAATTTTAACTGTCTGAAGCATTTAAACAGATCCACTTTAAGGTCGAACATATTCACACCACTAGTAGGAACAAATGATAGTCCTTTAGATAACACACCAATTTGATCATTGGTCTGTGCTTATGAGTATTATAGTCACTCACACCACTGGTTTTAGTTGTCGAGGCATGGTCCCAGGGATATACCTCATTCCGGACATAATCCTCAGTGTTACATTTTTATTTCTTCAGTTTAATCTCTTTTAAATTCTCACAGTACTTCTCCATTGAGGTTTTTATAGTGGTGAGAAAAGCATCAAAGTCAATCCGTGGTATTGCCTTGATTTTCTCTTCTACAAGAGTGATCTGTCTCCTTGATATCCACTGATACTTGTTCTATAATCAAAAGCATCAAGTCTAGAGAACATTTGTTGGGGATCTCGCTCCATTTTTTGAAAAACTCCTTATTACCGCATAGCTTCTCTTGGAATTATTTTATTCCTCCAATATTTGCTCAACAAAAAGCAAAGATTTAATTTGTCAAATTTGCTTGGTCTGCTACATTTTGCACATTGATTGTCAACTAAATTGTTGAAGGAACATAAAACTAGATATTGAACAAAAATCTGTTCATAAATCAGTGCTTTAGAAGAGTAAGATGGAAGGATGTTTCATTTGTTTAACCACAAATAACTTGTAGCCAAGGGTAGAAATCATCCTGTGATATGCAAGTAACTTGCTAGCTGTGTCAGATTTGTGTTAAGGAGTGCCTGCAGCTATCTGGACAGCTGCCTTCTTCGTTGGGAGTCTGCACGCTCAGAGAACATGACCACCTACTGCGCAGGCTTACAAAACCCCCATCCCCCTGCAATGTTACCCACTCCAGATTCAGAACCCTCTCAGTATGGATTAGAAGTGTGTTTCTGCATGAATCCACGCCCCCAACTTTGTCTCTCTCCCACACATGTGAATTTGTGCCACTATCTCTCAGCGGGCCCCTAACCTTTAGCTGTCGACTAAATCACTACCTTCATGTCACTTGGGTGCCTGTTTGTTCCTGAAGCTACAGGCTGCACAAATTAATTGAGAAGATGCTACATGAAATCATGCAGAAAATTGCCTGGATCTATGTTTTTGTTTTGTTTTTTGACATCCCGGGGGTACGTTGAGTTAATCATAAATTTTAGTTCATCCATTTATTGGGTCCGACACCTGACATCCTCCCTTAGCATTCCCCTCCTTTTTTTGGAGGTTTGTAAAGCCTTAATAGAACAGACCTCTTAATATTAACCCAACTGGTGGGTCGTGACCCAGAAATGTGTTCTGATGGGGTCATGGACAGCTGGGAAGATACAATATAAAATTCAATTAATAAAATGAAGTAACCGTATAATCGTGCATACCTAAGATGGCAATGTAAATACAAAAATACTATGTGAGATATTTGTTATGTACAGTAAATATGATATCATTTTGTTCTAAAGACTAGTTGGAAATCAGGAGATTAATCACAGTTATTTTAATTATTAGCACAATTATTATATGCTAAGTTGTTAAATACAAAAATGAGGTTTATTATACTGTATGTGTTTTAATTTAAAAAGTAAACAATTTTATTTTTTTTTAAATCGTTTGCTTTATTTATTAGCCAATTATTTAATCTAGGGAAAAATGTTTTTAAAATACCATGCATTATTTTTTTACACATTCCCTTTTTTTAAACTGGGGCATGAAAAATATGAGAAAATGTGACTCAAACTACATTAAACAAGAGATTGCTTTCAACAGGGATAAATATGATTTGTGCCAACCACAATGTTTTTAGCGTAGTGAGTTATTGGCTGTCGAGAGCATGAAGCCATTGAGATTCAATTTTATATGATGAACACTTTTGGTACTTGATGTACCACTTGCTGTCCAAAATAAAATCTAGTTTTTGGAGGGGGGGGGGGTTATACAGTTCATGTAATGCATACAAGTCACAAGATACATCTGTAGCATGAGGTTATAGTTTACAAATTGCCAAGCTTCATAATATGTTATTATTAATAAACACTCACACACACACACACACACACACACACACACACACACACATTTTGCCCTCAGCTCTCACTGGCTGCACATAGGTTTATTGGTATTCCTCCCTTATGACTGTTGATAGGTGATTCACACAAGCACCTCATCAGTTCAAGCTAAAGTTTATTACGGATGCCAGACTGGAGAGGGCTTGTCACAGGATACTTCTCTAATTAGGAGCCCCTTGACGAGAGAATGACTTTCAGAGGAAAAAGTATGCTTTCGGGCCTGAAGGAGCCTCACGGATCCCCTGCGCTTGCCTGAGATAATGAGTTATTCATTTTCAAAAGCAATCAAGATGTCAGGAGCCGATAGTGAAACCTGCTGCCGTTGGAGATAATGCCTCCTTGTCTTTTCATCAAAGCCCTGTCACTTTGACATCAACCATGATAAATGCGGCAAAAATACAAGAGGCTGGATTTGAGAAGGCGTAAACCCGCAGTCGTCAATTTTAAGATATCACTGTCACTGGCTTTGGGAGAGAAACACCAGAGCCTGTCTACTTAGCAAATTATAACTGACGTTTCTATATTAAGATGACGAATCAGGCCCAAGTGTGTTTGGCTAAGCCTGCTTCGAATTAACTCGTTTAGCCGGCATGAAGTTAGTCATCTGAGGATTTGATTGGATTGCTAATCGTTGACAAATTAAGACGGTCATGGATGACTGGTGGAGGCTTGTGGCTTATATTCCAATATGAGCCGTGCAAATCCCGCAAAAACATTACGAGCGGTAAGTGAAACTCAATCCCTCGAGATGGTGGGGTCGCAGACTTTTTTTTTCAAATCAATATCAAAAAACGTTTTGTGGCCGCTGACCGCAGCTGAAAACAATTAGCTGAGACTTTGACATGTTTTTGAAGATTATTTTTTTTTCCTCACTGTTTTCTCTTTTTTTATCTCTCTCTCCTCTTTACAGTGAAAACTTGTGGATCTAATCTTCAAGGTCCGTCAGGGACGTTCTCCTCACCGAATTTCCCCATTCAGTATGAGAGCAACTCTCAGTGTGTGTGGATCATCACAGCCAGCAACCTAAACAAGGTACGAGCAAAGATGTGTGTTTGATAATGCTCTTAGATGTTAAAACAATTTATGTTTGTTTTTAATGAGTAGCTTGCAGGTAGAAAGAGTATTCACAAAGTATGTTACATCTGTTGCACTCTCCTCTTACTATGTTTATTCATGGTTCACAAGTCAAGGGATTTCAAAACCAAATGACTTTCCCATATACAGTCATCATAGATATTGGAAAATATGTCTGATAAGAAGCGTTCTTGTTTTTGCTCCATCAAACTTTGTGTTATTTTACTGGGCTCATTCACAGGTTTTAATTTTGAAGCCAAACATCACTGACAGGAATGACTTTTAATTCATCGAAAGATTCTGTCACTGACTAATTCAACTGGCTCAACCAATCCAGTTTGACTTCACTTCAACTGATAATCAGCTAAATTCACAATTGATTTTGAAAAGATCGGACGTGACTAACCAGATGTTCAATTAAAGATTACAGATTTTCATTGTCAGGCTTTTGTTACTGCGATGGTAAATATTTAAAAAGTTTTTTGTTTCTTTTCTTTGAGGACTGTACCCACCAGAAGCGTCATGCCATTAAAGTGGATTTTAAATTAAACTTCTAAAATTATGTCATCTTTTAGAATTAAGTTGCATGATTATTATACGCAAAAAGTGTTGTCTGAAGTACTGTCCAATAAAGTTTCATGTCCAATAAAGTTTCCATCTTCCACATAATACTGAAATATCAGTATTATTTACTCACTCATATCGCTAGAAAATCGGTTAATACCGTGTAAAGTTTTGGGGTCTTTTTTTTCCCTACTTCTATTCAGCAAAGACACATTAAACTGATCAAAGGTGACAGTAAAATCTTTTATATTATTACCGAAGATTTCTATTTCAAATGAATGCTGATCTTCAGACTTTCTATCCATTAAGCACCACAGCCATTTTCAACTGAAAATAATAAGAGGAAGTATTTTTTGAGCACATATCTGCATATTTGAATGATTTCTGAAGCATCATGTGACACTAAAGACTGGAGTAATGAGTGCTAAAAATTTAGCTTTGCCATCAAAAGAATAAGTTACATTTTAAAATATATTACAAAGAATAGTAAATTATAATATTTCACAATGTAGCTGTGTCACAATGTATTACTGTCTTTGGTCAAATTGGTGAACATAAAATAAGAGATTTCTTTCAAAAACATAAAAAAAACATTGCCGACCCCAAACTTTTGAAGTTATAGTGTAGCTTTTTAAACTGTTTAGATCAGGCTTACTCACTATTTTTTTCACGAGAGCCGCACTGATAGGACAAAGTCAATAGCAGAGCCACTTTTATCGCAAAGTATCAAAAGTTACATCCAGCCATAAATAGCACATCTGCTTATCAATCTGTCATCCCTGAACATATAATATGCAATGCAAAAAATACAAAAGGGTGCAAAAAATTATTCTTTATCATTTACCAGTCAAATTTATAACTGAGACAAGATGATTTCCCTTAATGAAAAAAAGGAGGATTACCTTAATGCTGGGATGAGCGGAAGCATGCATGCATTTCCTTGACTTTTTTCATGTATTTGTTGCTTGTTGTTGCAATCCTTGTGAGGCATTCAAGATGTTCATTGGTGAGGCGGTTTCTCTGTTTCCTCTTTATGGTGTTCATGGTTGAGAATGTTGACTCACAAGTGTATGTGCTCACAAAGAAGGACATAACTTTTTGCACAAGTGGCTTCAAAGTGGGAAAGTCTTCTTCAGACACCAAACTCCAGAAGTGACCAAAACCTGATCTGAGTTCCAATTTGAAATTGTCTTTTGTCTGCAGTTCTACCATTTCACTTTCTACAGCAGCATGCTGAGTAGGGCAGAGCAGAGTGATAGTTGGAGTGAGAGATGACACATCCACATGGAAGGTTTTTTTTTCAGTAAAGTTGAAAATCTCCTTGTGCTCATTCACATCCTTGAATCTGGATTCAAATTCCCCCCTCAGCTCTTCCAAAACATTCACAAATTCTCTGTGGCTGAAGTGCTGCTGCAGAGATGGGTCATTTGTGGTGACAGCTCTGAGTTTGGGGAAGTGAATGAATTCTCTGTCAGGTATGTACAGGGCAGTTATTTTGTTCTGAAATGCTCTGATTGCATTCAGCATGTTGCTTGGAAGCTTATCTCTTCCTTGAAGCTTCAAGTTAAGAGTGTTCAGGTGACAGGTGATGTCAGTAAGAAAAGCCAGCTGTGTGATCCAGCATGGGTCTTCCAGCTCTGGCTCCCGTTTTCCTTTGTTGTCCAGGAAAGTGCAAATCTCAGGGAGGAGGCTCAGAAACCGTTCAAGCACTTTTCCACGGGACAACCATCTCACTTCACTGTGCATCAGTAAATCACCATACTCTGTGTCATAGTCCTCAATTAGTTGTCGGAACGGTCTGTGGTTCAGCGCTCTGGAGATGACGAAGTTTACCACACGAACAACTGTTTGCATCACGTTTTGGAATGTATTATTTCTCAGTTTTGATACCAGTGACTCCTGATGGATGATGCAGTGGAAACTGATAAAGTTTGGTATTTCTTCCCTTTTTTTCATGAGCCCAACAAGCCCCTTCTCCTTTCCACGCATGCTAGGGGCGCCATCCATGCACACACTTGCTAGACCTGACCAACTGAGATTTTTTTCATCAAAAAATGCCAGAAGTGCATTCAGAATGTCCTCACCTCTCGTTTGGCCAACAAGTGGAAGTAAGCACAGCATTTCTTCTTGGAAAGACTTTTCTTTAGGGAACCTTACCCAAACACACAACTGAGCAACATCTGTCAAATTGGTGCTTTCATCCACCGCGATGCTGAAAAACGGTGCTGCTGACACATCTGCACAGAGCTGGTCACTCACATCTTTGCCGATGTTTTCAATCAACCTCATTATGGTGGAATCGGATAATTGTAATCCTTTAATTTGCTTTACAATTGCGTCCTTGTTATCAAACTCAGCAAACAATATTTCTGCTGAAGCCAAAAAGCAATCTTTCTGAGTCTGAGAAGGGTTTTTTTCCGCGAGCCAAAATCCAAGCGATCTCAAAAGATGCCTCAATTAAACGTTCAGCTGTAGAAGTTGTCCTGTGTATGAGCCTTTGATTTCCAGAAAGAGAGGAAGAAAACTGCTCTATTTTTCTTTTCCTTATTTCACTATAACTTAACTATAACTCGATAACTTTCGTTGAATTTTGGGTGCGTCGTTTGGAAATGCTGCTCCAAATTACTTCGCTTGAAACCAGAGCGGGTTTGTTTGCATAGTAAACACAAAGGGTTTGATCCGTGGAGCACAAATAAAAATTCCTCTGTCCACTTTTCTTGAAATTTTCTATGCTCATCTTGTAGGGCTCGTACCTTTCTCTTTTTAGCAGGAGTTGACTCTCCACAAACCCTGTCTCCATCATCTTCCTGTCGATTTGCGGTTGTTGCATGTTTCAAATCTGTAGTTCCCTCGTTTGACACTGTCACATTTCTTTGTTGCTGTCCACTTGGTGCGTGACTTTGTTTAATAAGGAATCGATCCATTTTCAGTCCGTATAGAACACAAGCTGACTAGCATGAAATGCTGGAAAAAAATGTAGCTAAGCTAGCGTTATTATAATGTGCGTTAGAAGGCCTATGAATTGCCAGGTTAGTGTCCTCTAATTTAATTGCTCCAATTTAGTGCTAACATTTAAAAAAAAAAAATTGTAGTACATGCCCAAGTATATTCCATATTCACATGCATGTGATATAGAGGGTATGCATAATATATTTTTGGTAAAAAAAAAATTAATGATCTTAAGTTTTTTATATATCTGGAAAGACCGCCAAAACTGGCAACTCTGCAGTGAGTCAGTGTCACGGACGTATAAGAGCAGAGCAAGTTTAAATATCTTTTCTAGTTTATATTTCCATCTTACACTCTAAAAAATGCTGGGTTAAATACAACCCAGTGCTGGGTAAAATAGGGACAAACCCAGCAATTGGGTTGTTTTGACCCAGCGGTTTGGTTAAATGTTTAACCCAACCTTCTGGGTAGTAACCCAACTGCTGGGTCAAAACAACCCAATTGCTGGTTTTGTCCCTATTTTACCCAGCACTGGGTTGTATTTAACCCAGCATTTTTTAGTGTATAATGCCGCAGTTTTGGGTATTTTTAAATATAAATTATTTGTAAAACAGACACAGAGTTTTTTATGTTATAGCCCTGCTTGTTTTTAATGTTTTTATGAAATATCTGTATTGACTGCATGATCATATG
>NW_015548236.1:334077-334839 GCF_001515605.1 Sinocyclocheilus anshuiensis | reverse complement strand
TGCCGTGGGAGCCACAAATTAAAGCTTGGCGAGCCGCGCAATGAGTAACACTGGTTTAGATGTTGTATGCGATAAGGGGCTGAACAGTTTGTATCAGATGTCCAAGATTCTCCTACCACTCTACCACCCCTAGTGGTGCCTATGTTGTAACACTGTGCTCCACAGGTTGACATTAGTATTCTGGTGTGACTCTGCTCAGCCTCTTGTACAGAGCCTGTGGTGATGCTGTCGCTGTATCAGAGAGAGAGAGTGCATGGGCGTCTGCTCCTTTGACTGCCCTGCTTCTCCTGGCCTTCTGTGTGATTGCTCCTGGTCTCCTCCCTTGTCCTTTTTTGTGTGTTATTGTGGCCTTGCCCCCTACAAACAGCTCCCAATCCGTCCCTTCTTCCTCACTAAGGCCTTACACTTTTATAGGGAACTGCATGATGGGCTTTGTTAGTTATGTGTGCGTAAAGGTGAACAGTATCTGTTTTATTGCTCTTGTGGATTTTATAGCCACACTTCAGTTTAATTCCAACATTTTGAGATGCACCTCCACAACAGCTACATAGAGGGGAGAAAATATGAGTGTGTGAATGTGTGCAGGGAGATAATCAGTGTATAAATATGTGAATGAGAGAGAAAGAGCGAGATGATACTTTTGTGGAGAGAAAGTCTCGGTGATGAAAAGACATTGGAGAAAAGTCATTCTGATTTGTCTTAACTATTTCAGTTCCATCAACACTTGTTTTGAGTTTGAAGAAGAAATATTTGAATAAATGT
>NW_015548236.1:326413-332982 GCF_001515605.1 Sinocyclocheilus anshuiensis | reverse complement strand
TTCCCCTTTTTTTTTTTTTTTTTTGAAACGATTATTGGATCATTTTAGTAGTAAATATAAAAAACTACAAATGTTTGGACAAGAGGAAGTTAATAACATTTTCAGATTTGTTTTGAATTCACTAAAAAGGACTGTTTCTAAAGAGTGTTTTGCTTGGGAATCAGATTTTGGTATGTTTTTTTATCCAGTAATATGAACTCTTGGGAGTCATTTACTCAAGAATCAGATTTCACTGGTTTTTGATTCACTCAAACAGACTGGTTCATAAGAGTCATTAGCTCAAGAGAATTTCACTGTCATTTTTTTGATTCATTTAAATGATCTTGCTCAAAAGAGCTCTTCCCTTGAGAATATATATGTCTCTGATTCACTATAATGGATCAGTTCATAAGAATTATTATCTTGACAATCACACTGTATTTCTTTGAATCACTTAGAAGAACCAGATCATAAGAATCAGAGCTTTTTTATTCACTTGAAAAAAATCCAGCTCATGAGAATCTTTCACTCAGGAACCAAAGTTTGCTGGTCTTTTTTTAATTGGTTCTCAACCTTACTCATGACATTTTGATTGATATCCCTCTCCCTTACATTTGTAACGACAGCTAGCACTTCAGCCATGTCTGTATTGTCATTGCAGGACCTTGCAATTGATTCCAGGTGATGTGACTCACTAGCATTGCAATTCATCTTGAAGTAGCAGATCTATTGAGTGCAACAAACAAAAACACTGAAAATTCTTCCTAACCTCAAGTCAAGGCCTCTGTGATTGACTCTTGCTGTGGTGGAATGATATACAGAGGCAATAAATGAAAACGAACAAACCATTTTCTAAGTTTAAAAAGTTTCAACTTCTCCTCGTTGGCCTACTCATAGGTCTATAAAGAAGTTTTGTTCTTATCCAGGTACTTTTAGGGGGCAGTTTGTGAAAGTGATCATCTCCTACATTGACTGTTCATTCATACATTTCCCCCAAACTTCTACAGGGCTGAAATCACCCAAGGTTTTAACTGGAAAACTGTGTTTTACAACCTAACTTTCTCAGGACCATTTAAATGTTCAGAAGGCCGTGATGAAATCGTCTGGACGTTTTCTCATCATATGATGGATGGAGGGTAGCATGAAAGCCTTGTGGGCCATAGAGAGATTTTTTTTTCTATTCCTACATTTTTTCATTTCGCATTTGACCACTTTGAAAGGTCTGGAACTCTGCCAGCATGAATAAAGACGCTTGTGTTGTTTTCTTGCAGCCTTGGCTTTGGCGTGTTGTTTTCAATAAATCAGAGTTTGTAGACAGTACTCCAAGAAAAAAAGTTATTTTTTTCTTATCCCCTATCCCCCCCCCTCTTTTTTTGTAATGGCCAGAACAGATCATAAGAGTCATTTGCTAAAAAAAAAAAAAAACATTAAATAAGACAAAGGACAGAGCATGAGGTTCATTGAACACACCTTTGTGCTAACGGGGCATGTTGTCACACTAGGGGAACTTGTCATTAAACAGCTTATTTTAGGCTTTTCAGCAAATTTAAACAGCAAGATGAAATAGAAACACTTCATTAAACAGGAAAAAATTTGGTAAAATACAAATACATTAAATTATTGTTTTGGCCAACTGAAAAACAACTGAAATACAAAGCTATAATTGCAACAAACAGCGATTGATGTTTTAAATAGATAAAATGTGGATGAGTATATTAGGCTTAGCACCTGTGTGACGACTAGCCTCTGCCTTTTTCTTTTTAAAAAAATCCCATATTCAGCCATTATGGTACCAAGTCTAATGTACTCGTTCTTATTTTACCTGCTCAAAAAATCAATTGCCATTTGTTGCAATTACAGCCTTGTACTAATTGTAAAACACTTTTCTGAAAGTGCAATTAATTGGTAGGTTTCACTAAATTACAGGAAAAGCATGTGGCAATTAAGCCATTCATCTACAGAAGAGAAGTGCATTTGGAGCACAAAGGTGTGTTTCAGGACATCAGATCAGAGATTTAAATAGAGCTCGGTCAACCAGCAGACCACCCTGTTTCAAGTGAGAAATTGCTAATTGTCCCTTACAGCCTGGGAACATTATTGCTCACTTATTTTTGGCAGACAATTTTAGGGTGGCGATTTATTTATATTGCACTCTGTGCTTTAACCTTGGTAAGAGTGACTTGTATTGTGTCGGGGCTTAATCCAATTTAGACTCCATTGTGATGCCTTTGGATTGTGAGAATGTGGGATACAATGTTTTTTGTTTGTTTGTTAAAATGGAGATATCGAAAATAACACACGGATCACTGGTTTAACAAGGGATTTACTAACTCTGCTTAACTCCGTGCATATAGAATCAAGGCCGTTGCATCAGGCACACATTGGACCTTATTCACAAGTCGAACAAATTTCTGTGTAATTTGATCATAAATGCAGTACATGCATTGAATTCAATGGGATAAATTACAAAGAAATGGTTTTATGTGCAATTTACACAGCAATTGGCTTGTGTTTCATGAATAAGGCCCAAATTGTGTCCATCCTTGTTCATATTTGCAGCTGTTGAGTTGCATTCTCTGGTTTTAAAGGAGAAGTCAGCATTAAACGTCACTCTGTGCATTTGTAGGTGGTTGTTTTTCAGAGTTCAGTTGTCCATTCTGAATGGAGCATGAGCTGATTTATCAAGCAGAAACTAAAATGCTATCGCCCCATTGGTCTTTCTTTGGAGATTGCCCAGATTGGGCATTAACCTCAGAGGGAGCATCAAAGGTCAGATCACGATGGGCAGAAACATATGTCCCCTCATCCATGTTGAGACTGTTCAGTTCAAGTTGTCTTTTCTTTTTTGTTTCTTCTCTTCTATTTCATTTACAGTATTCATTCATTTTTGTGGTTAAAAAAACGTTTGCATAGTATATTACAGTAGAAGCAGCTAATGTAATGTATAAAAAACAAATGAAAAAAAAAAGATGCATAGGGAATCCATTGTAGTTCAGGAAGGTGCATAGTTGTTTATGATCTTTTCAATCGTGCCTTTTATCTGTGTCAATAATGGGATACCCAGAAGCACATTTTTCAGGATGTATTCTTTCCCTACATCACGCTTGCATCAGAGGCTTTAAAAAAACTTTTTCAAGGGTTACTAATAGCTTTTCACTATCAGCGATGAAAGGAAAATTTATCATTCTTCATAGCGTGTTCCTGTCCTTCTGGGAGCGAGAACAAAAACAGACCCATTTTGATGTTTTGAAGGGAAACTGAAAATTTAATCTGGGACTTTAAAGGCCCCTGTTATCACTGCTTGTGATCATGTAAATATTCAAATCATTATTTTCATCAAATAGTTCAGCCAAGTTTCAGCCAATGTTGATTTTGTTATGATTAACAGAGGAAAGACTCCATCTAGTTCATGTTTTTTTATTTTATTTTATTTTTATTCTAAACTACATTTTCTTGCTAAATGTCTTTTGTTGGAACAAACTTGAATTACTTAGCTGTCATTTTGAGGCTGTAAGGTTTGTTCATCAGTACTGTCGTTTGACATGGTCCTGACTTGACAGCTCGCCGCGTGCTGGAGGGCTGACATGATAGTACTGAAATTCTGCTCCAGGTAAAACTACTGAAATAGACTCATTTGAGTGACATGATTGAAAATTCATTGAACAGAAGAAAGTGAACATGATGGTAATAAAAACTCTTTATATAAAGCTTCTAGGACAAGGGAAAATAAACAGAACACAGTGTTGAACTAAAGCAATAAGCCATGACAGATGACAGTGATTTACTTTTTTTTTTTTTTTACCATAACACAAACACAAATGTAAAATCAATCAGACACAGTAGGACTGAAATATCATTAAATGACGTATATTAGTGGTAATAATAACACAGATTGTCTCTCGTATGACAGGCACAAGTTGACTGATGTGCTATTAGTTCTGGTTCTAATGATTAAATTACATTAATTATATCTAAAGAAGTTTTAAAATACAGCATATTCAGACTACAAAAAACTGTTTTATAAAATAAATATAAAAAATAAATAAAAATAATTGCTAATTAATAATATTGACATAACTAATAATTATATAATTTTATAATCTAAAGCATTTGTTTATTTTGATGACTTGCTTATGATGTACTCATTGAAAGTTCCTTCTTGTATTGACCTGGAAAATCAGAGTTTGAAGTACAATACTCAGCATTTTTCTTTGCAGCAACCTTGTAATTTTCTGAGCAGTGGTCAGATGATGGCTTGTGCTCTCATTCTTGTTTTTAAACTGCATCTGTGAAATGCTTGGGTGATACTACAGCCATAAGTCCAAACTGGCAGTAAATCCCAGCAGGATTGTGTGACAGTTGAAGTAGTCTGTCTTAGGGAAACCAGAGATCCCATCTCTGTGAACTTAATCGGGGGGAATGACACTACGAACAGTCCTATGGGAGCTTGACATCCAGGCAGCGGGTTTTCTGTTTTCACCTTGAGGAAGCATCAGATCCCCTTGTGTATGTGTGTGCTGTTGCATGTTTGTGTGTTTGGAGGACTTGCATATCCGTTCTTTGTGATTAGATGTGAATGTTGAACCAAAAAATATTATATACTTTTTTTTTTTTTTTTTTTTTTGGCCACTGCACATATACTACAGTTCAAAAGCTTGTGATTGGTAAGATTTCACCAAAGCCTGTTCATTTGATCAAAAATACAGTAAAAAACAGTAATACTGTGAAATATTATCAGAATTTAATAGAACTGTTTTCTTTTAAACTCAAATGAAATATTATCATCAATAAGGATTCAGGATTCTTTGATAGAAGGAATTAATTATTTTATTATTTTATTTTATATGTGGTTATTTTATTTTATTTTATTTTTGTTTTTATTTGACTTATTTGATTTGATTTGATTTTTTTATTTTATTTTATTTTATTTTATTCAGTATAGTATATGGTTTGGTAAAAATTTAACAATGGGTCATGGTTCCAATTCCCAGGAAACATGCAAACTGCCAAACGGCTTACTTGGAATTAAACATTTTTTGAATAAAAGCATCTGTTAAATGCATAAATGTAAAATGGGATAGATGTAGTTTTTCTAAGGGACAGAGACACAGTGACATGCACCAGTAAGCTAGAAAATCCCATTTACGTGAACACATATTATTATACGATCAATAATTGTCTCTATTTAATGCACATTTGTGTGTGTGTATATGCATGTGTGCTTGTTTTGGTGTGTATGTGTCTGGTCTGTTGTCTCTTACACTTGTTTGAACAGCATCAGGCCAAACCAGATTCATTTTCCAATTGCTGTTTGAATAGTGATTCTGAATTAGCTTTTAAAACAATGACGCATTTTCATGTTTGATGGAATAGACCTGTCTGTGCGGTATATCGGTAAATGCGCTGGAGCGTTTTCACTGGCCTCTCTGCTCCATTGTAAAGTCATAATTCTGCTCTATTACCTTATTTCTTCGCAATTCAATACTCTGACCTCAGCACCTCTCTTGCTCTCCAACAAAAGCATTAGCTTACGACTCCAATCGCCATGACAACCGCAGGCAGGCCAAGTCACTGAAGGCAAGTTCCTATGTTGATGTGCTGTGTGGCTGATCTGGGATCAGGTTTATGGATTCTTTTACGCTGGTATCCTTAATATTAGATATCCAGAGATCTCAAGTCTCATTCCCAACTATTTCATCCCGTTAAATCCTGCATCTCTGCATCGGCGCTGCATTTGTTATTTGGTGACCTTTAGTGAGACAGGGACTCTGGAGTATTTTGTATTCAGTTACATGGAAAAAACAAGTTTATTATCTGTGCCGAGGTGCTGTCTTAGCATCAATCATCAGTCCTAAGTAGCTCTCATGCATCCATACCTGCTAAGCCCTGGCTATGGTGAAGAGCCCATCGCCATAGCAACTAATTCCTCCCAGAACCTCTCAATGGGTTAATCAATATAGAAAGTTCAGGCCTCTCCATATGCCTGTGGCTCTTCCACACCTCTAATCCCTGTTTCTAAAGCCTTGATCCTCCTTTCCCAACTCCCAGTCATCCAAGAGATGCTCTAGTGTTCAAATTACTACATTTGAATGGATCAATTGATTGTGCTGAGTGTAATGGGTATAATTAGTCTGATTTTCATATAGATTTTTTTTTTCTTTCATAAGGAGCAGTTTCCCACAGGACAGTGAGAAAGCTGGAAGCACAAAGGCAGGAAATAAATGTAAAATCTCCCATTTAAGCAATGATTGCTAACAAAAAAAATTAAAAATACATTTTGTACTAATAATAATAATAACCTTGACTGGTTGGCTTATGATTACATTCTTGCAAAATAAAAAATAAAAAAATTCTTCACAAAAATTATTTTATTTTTTATTTGATTTGTTTTATTTTATTTTTAGAGCTCATTTAATGATATATGATGATATAATAATAATATAATAATATAATATAATTAGTCTATTAGAAGCACAAAGGCGGGAAATAAATGTAAAAATGTCCTGTTTAAACTAAAATTGCTAAAAAAAAAAAAAAAGTATGAGCTATCGATCTGAGAACAGAAGGCATGCAGCCGATTATCTATAACA
>NW_015548236.1:322844-325604 GCF_001515605.1 Sinocyclocheilus anshuiensis | reverse complement strand
TACTACTACTACTACTACTAATAATAATAATAATAATAATAATAATAACCTTGACTGGTTGGGTTATGATTACATTCTTGCTAAATAAAATAATAATAATAATTTCTTCCCAAAAGTAATTTTATTTTATCTTATTTTACAGCCCATATAATTATATCTGATAATATAATAATATAATATAATTAGTCTGACTTTTCTTTCATAAGGATCAGTTTCCCACAGGACAGTGGGAAAGCTGGAAGCACAAAGGCGGGAAATAAATATGTAAAAATGTCCTGTTTAATCAATAATTGCTAAATATGTAGTACTAATAACCTTGACTGCTTTTGGTTATTATTACATTCTTCTGTTGAGCACTATAAAAACTGGTACATTTGGTGTATATAAAAGCAAACAAAATTCTCATTTTAATGTATGATGTTTGTTCAGTAGAAGCATGTTCATCATGCTTGAATGCTCAAAGCAAACTCGGGTACGTTTTCTGGAAACTTTTACCTTCTAATAAAGTTGAAGTTTCTTTATTCTCTCCCAAATTCAGTAAAGAGAGTTTTGGCCATCTTCTCTCTCTCTCTGTTTCAGTCAGCTGACAGGATTCAATTATGCAAGAGCCATAACGTTTAATTCAGTTCATCTGACACATCACTAAGCATTATGCCTCATTTCTGCCGACAGGTGATTCAGATTAACTTTGAGGAGTTTGACCTAGAACTGGGCTATGACACACTAACCATCGGTGATGGAGGGGAAGTAGGAGACCCGAAAACCATTTTGCAAGTGTGAGTTTCTTATCCACAGTCTGGGATGGTAAGATGATACCTAATTTACACAAGTAGGACATTCTGTGCTGTTCCTGAAACAGTATTCCTATCAACCAGTCTCATTTGCTCTGGGCAGTGTTTGTTTGATAGGAATGATATTCCAGGAACAAAACTGAATGTTGAATATCCTACCGGTGTAAATAAACATGTTATGTTTTCAGAAACCATTCAAATGTTTGTTGTCCTCCTTTGCCATCCTTCTGGATGTGTTTGTCTTAAGTTATGAAGAGCGACGATACCAACACATTTCATGAAGTTAGTTATTAGTACGTATCCCTACAATACTAGTCAAATATTTGGCATCAGAGATTTTGAAGACATCTTCGTAGACAAATAAAAATTGTGCCTACGAATGAATTTCTTTACAAAACTAATTTATGAAACTGCTAAAGCATTGAAATATATGATGCATTATATAAATTATAATAAAACTAATTCTTAGTTTCGACATCTATGCAAAATAGCATTAAGTAATGGGTAGGTGTGCTATTAAACATTCAGTATGATGTGCTTCTGTTTTGTTTATGTGTCTAATCTCTCTCTTCTCATCAGTCTGACTGGCAGCTTTGTTCCCGACCTCATCGTCAGCATGACCCATCAGATGTGGCTTCACCTCCAGTCTGATGAAAGCGTGGGATCTATAGGCTTCAAGATCAACTACAAAGGTACCAGGATGTGAATAATATATAGTCACTTTGGGAATGGTCTAAAAAAAACACTAAAAAGCAAAAAGCAAAAAAATATATATTTATTATTAATACAGGTTTGTGGTTTACTTGATAACCACACTAGTGTAAATATAAGTTAGACTTAACAGTCATTGTGAACACAAAATGCTCTGGTTTAATTTTACTGAAAGTATATATAAATAAGATTAAATAACTATTCTTAATCAAAATTATTTGTACAACAAATAATTAATTGTCAGTCGAAATTCTGTGACTGTGGCAACCCTATTGTCAAGGTTAAAAGGAGGAAGTGTGGCAGAGTGATAAAAAACACCCAAACAGCTTCATTTGCAACTGCAAACAAACAGAAAGGGAAAACAGGGTAGACCAAAATTGTACAAACAACCTGTCTGGCATAAGCCCAGATTCAATAAAATGTCCAACCTTCATCCTTGTTTTCTGATCGAGTGAGAAACTGTTTTTCACATCCACTGCAAAGTGGTTTACACATCAAAAGGCCAGACATTATTTACCTGGACATGTCCACTCTTTCCTGCATGAGTATACAGCATACATTCTTAGTAGTCAGTGTGCATAACAGCGAAGCAGTTCCCACAAATCACTTCAGTGGTCTCTGCTGAATGCACGGCAACTAACTTTCATCCCGAACACATGAGCTACATTCACTTGATAGAAGCAGCAATCCCTACAAAACCCATATCTTTGATTATCTCTCCTCCCTCAAGGTTTTGTAATAAATTAGTGTCGGGGTGATGAACAGCGTGCCATTCAGTATAATGAGAGAGACTGACTGAGGTAGACAGAGAAAGAGACCGAGAGAGCAAATGAATCCCCTTAAGTGCAAGACCAGAGAGATAAAAAAAAAAAAAAGATTACTGTATGATATCCCTGGGAGAGTTGGGCAAAATATTACAGATTGTATTAGATTTGTCTTTTTTCGTTTGTCTTCTCTACACCTATTATAATTCATTCTATATGCCACAGACAAGCACAGTGGCTTTGTTTCTTCATTTTCAATTTCTAGGTAGATCTAATTGGACCTGTCAATCATAAATATGTGACGGTCATACATGAGGGGATAAAAAAATTCTATAACTTGGACATAGATAATGTAGCACGAATAAGCTTTCAGTGCGCCACTATTATAGGATGCCACAATTAAAATAGTTTGCTGAGTCTGGCGTGAAAAGATGAATTGTGAGAAAACTATAAACACTATGTATTTATAGTTTTATATTTTTTCATATTTTTTT
>NW_015548236.1:297875-322706 GCF_001515605.1 Sinocyclocheilus anshuiensis | reverse complement strand
TTCTTTGGCAATGAATGTTTGTGGCTTACCCTCCTTGTGAAGGGTGTCAATGATTGTCTTCTGGACAACTGTCAGATCAGCAGTCTTCCCCATGATTGTGTAGCCTAGTGAACCAAACTGAGAGACCATTTTGAAGGCTCAGGAAACCTTTGCAGGTGTTTTGAGTTGATTAGCTGATTGGCATGTCACCATATTCTAATTTGTTGAGATAGTGAATTGGTGGGTTTTTGTTAAATGTGAGCCAAAATCGTCACAATTAAAAGAACCAAAGACTTAAACTACTTCAGTCTGTGTGCATTGAATTTATTTAATACATGAGTTTCACAATTTGAGTTGAATTACTGAAATAAATGAACTTTTCCACGACATTCTAATTTATTGAGATGCACCTGTATATATATATATATCAATTTTATATTTATTTATATGTATTGTTTTTATATTGTAGTTCAATGTATTCTTCATATATTCACCATTAATGTCCTATTCTAGAATAGTAGTATTAGAATTATTCTAATAATATGGAGCTGTTCTGACTGAAAGAACATCATGGGTTTAACATTGAGTAAGTTGAATGAGATTTTGATTGTCAGATTCTGTTATGTTTTCCAAAGCACAGATAAAATGAGAACCCAATGAGGACACATATGATATATGATGTGAGTATTATATGTGATATGTAATATAAATCAAGAGCCCTTTGAGGGATCCAGACACAAAATGAACTCATTAATGGTTCACTGCACTCATTTATTCAGTGGAAGAATTATTAAGGTTTTCACTGTCTTGTTCCCCAGTAGTTCGTTTACCTGTCAGGTTATGATTTTGCACAAAAGGGTCACTTCAACATGAAACAGACGTGGTTATATATTTAAAATGATGATTTGAATACAAAAGTTAATTTACAGAGGCTTTGATGTGAATCTGTAAGGAGAATAGCCTAAAAATATACAGAAATTTGTTTCACACAAGCATTCACAACAAGCCTGGCTTTTAATATCCTTTAATTTGCGTTTGAATTTGATTTTA
This sequence comes from Sinocyclocheilus anshuiensis, assembly GCF_001515605.1. Lineage (NCBI taxonomy): Eukaryota > Metazoa > Chordata > Actinopteri > Cypriniformes > Cyprinidae > Sinocyclocheilus > Sinocyclocheilus anshuiensis. Next base: position 321,677 of record NW_015548236.1, on the reverse strand, counting down.
AAGTGTAACACCAAGTGTTTTCCACCGTTTTATCTGGCACATAAAAACTTTATTTATGAAATAACAATTTATTGGCAGAATAAAAAACAGTCAGACCAACAGCCTATTTTTGTGAATTTGAGAAGCACTGCCCTAGAGCACAGAAGAGATATAGTTTAAGTTTATCCCATTTAGGAGTGTATTTTTACAATACAAATGCACTCCATTATGCTGACGTCTGTGACAAATGCATAATCTACATGGGTCATTAATTGTGTTTATTGTGACTGAAGTTTGATGGCTACATTTCACTTATTAATACAGCTACATCTGTCATTTTCCATCGATGAATATATACCCTTATGTTTTACCTCTGAGGGTGCACTGTGTTCTTATTTCTTGTGACAAACTTAATGACATAAAAACATAACACATTTACTTGATCCCAAAGGTTCAGATTACCATATTAAAAGAGTAGACAGTCACTGCTGAAGTGTTACCATGATTTGTATTCATTACCATGCAAATCGGTCTATTATTCTTAACTCTGGCAGTCTCATTGTTATTTATACTGTATGCGTTTTGGCATATAAATTAAAAAAAAATCTAAAAAGACGAACGTCACTCAGTTAAATCAAGGCATCAGGGATTTTGAGTAGTGCCTGAACCATTAGATTCTTAATTTTTCAATAAGAACATTTTCCTTAAGCACATTTTTATGTTATTTTAACGCCTCTGTACAGTAGAGTTTTATTTTAGTGTCTATAATTTCTCCGAACAGTATGTCATTGATAACTTAGTGTAGGTGGTTGTTCTAGTTTTATATGTATAGCATATGCTCTGTTTAGTAACATTTGATGTTGGTAGCCTTGAACCTCTGCTGCTTAAAGACTGCAAGTTTGACTTTGTAATAACATTGAAGAAACACAGCTGCTACGGAACGAAACTAATGTTGAATTTGAATGTAGACCGAATGCCTGATTACTGACTTTTACCGGTTACAAGAGTTTTAAAATGGCCTTTTTTAAACTTTTGGTTAAATAATTCAGAGAGAAACAATCTACTCAAGTATTTCTTAAGCAGCGGTGCCTATGCACTACTGAAGTTTTTTTAGTGCAGTTTGCCATTGATTATCCATAGCTGAACTCTGTGCTTTGGCACACAGTTTCAATGCACCAGCATATGGCCACGCTCATTTACATCCCTTCTTTTAAAGATAATTTTGTTTGTATTCCGTATGGCAACAATGCTTCAATATCTTCAGCGTGGTTTAAAAACCTAATTTAATTGAATCCTTCAAAGAAATAAAACCAGAGATCCTCCTGGGAGTTTGCCTGTGTGTTCTTGACTCATGTGACTCGTGTTTTAGAAGTGCCTCGTTTTGTGTCTCGACTCCACATAAAACTCGACTTTGCGATAATGAGCACTTTCTTGAGAGAGATAAAGTCAGCATTAATGAAATGAAACAATATCCATGGGATACACAAAGGGAGAGATAAATTACTTGCCATTTTCCAATGAATAAGAAATGGTTTTGAGATTACATTTATTTATAGGCTTTTATGTGAAGGCTGGCTTAATGAGTCCTGCTATATGGTAAATGCTCAGAATGCTTTTTGATATATTACATGCCAAAGTTCACTGATACTTTGTAATTCCCTAGCTGTTTCAGGAAGAAAAACATAGGTCCCAAACTTCCCCCTAGTGGGTCATCTGTGCTTACATATACAGAATCAACCTTTTGGATTTGATTGGATAACTTGTTAACACAATTGATCTTCACAGAGAGGTCCCACAGAACCCCATCACATTAAGCGCCGTGAGAGAAGTGTAGGGGTTCGCATCTGACACGCTGACCTCACGTCAGAGTGTAGCGCTGTCAGAGATTATTCACACACCATCAGCTCCTAAGGACAATTTGTACTCTATTTTTTGCCTCATCATAAATACAAAGCAGTAAATATGGCCTAACCTTCCTCTAGCCACCCTTCACGACTGACCAATGGAGTAAAGCATTGTGGTAGTCATAAAGAGACTGTCATGTTGGAAATTAATGTCATACATCAAGCACTGGCCAAAGACCTCCATTATACCTCAGGAGAAATCCCCTTCCCACATGTTCAAACTTTGATTTGGTTTTAAATGAAATTTAGTGGATGTTTTTTTTCTCTCTCTCTCTTACCGTCCATCCTTTTGGCAAACCCTCAAGCATCCTTATTCGGAACAGAGTTCATAGTTCATAGTTCAATTGTGAATGTCCGTGCAAAGTGTCTGGGAAGATGTATTGCCCATTCCAGCAGCCTGCCGCCCACTGAGTCGATTCTATGAAGATGGAAGGTGTTATCTAGGTATAGTGACCCCTAGACTTGGTTTCTATACTTGTGGTGGGAATGTCCTGGATGGCCGACTCTACCACTGAAGGGTCCAGGTGCTGGAGCTTATCTAGGCTGAACAGAGAGTTTTGGTGGCATTCTGTTCCGGTCAACTTCCTGCAAGTGCAGCGAGGTTCAGGACATCTGATGAAATCAGTCCATCATTGGATTTTTGCAGTACAATTCAGTGCCAATTTCAAAGCTACAATTTAGTAATTTGCTATAAGTCTGTAGATTTATCTTGCACTTTAACATGGAGAGGAATTGACAGTTAATTTCTCTTAACTAGCTCAATCAGCAAGACTTTTTCAGGCCACCAGCTGCACCAGAAAGATTATGCTGTCTGATTACCGTCTGATTAGCTTTTTTTTTTTTTTTCTCGGTGAACTTGAAGGTTTCTTGAACCATCTTGGAGATGTTGCCACAGTTCTTCTGGATTTAGTCTGGTCTCAGTTTGTTCTGTTTCTTCATGTCATTCCAGACAGACTGGATGATGATGAGATCAGATCTCTGTGTGGAGCACTGGCTGTTGTCAGACTCCTTGTGCAAACAAAAATCTCACTGGATTATTACAATTAATGGCAAAATGAATGTTTGGAAATGTAAACTGTTATTTCCTACTGACACACTACAGCAAAAGATAGAAATAACTGACTTAAAACCATTTTTAGCTGGTGAAAATACGCGTTCTAATCATTTTGGCCATTAATGTATACTGTATATAAAGCTTAAGCAATTTCTTTATCAACAGGGAATAAAAGGTTTCTTCTTTAAACTGCAGCAGTGGAAAGAGGAAATGTGATGTTTAGCGATCACCATTTACATCCTTTCTCTGTAGAAATCGACAAGGAGAGCTGTGGGGACCCAGGCACCCCTCTGTATGGGATGAGAGAAGGAGATGGATTCTCTAATGGCGACGTGTTACGCTTTGAGTGCCAATTTGGATTTGAGCTTATTGGAGAGAAGACGATATCCTGTCAGAACAACAACCAGTGGTCTGCCAACATCCCCATCTGCATTTGTGAGTACTGTCAATGCTACTGTACGTTGCAAACTGATTCATTGCTTTGGAAATGTTTTTCCTGTCCTAGTTTGGTGCTATTGTGACAGTTTTATAATGTATTATTTTTTAATCAGGAAAATTATGCTAAATTTAAAGAAGGGTTTGTTTTTATTATTGTCCACAAATTTGTTCTATTTCAAGCAGTACCATCTTGAAATTGAAATTAATGTTAAGATAGTTTTTCCCTCTGTTAGGTGCAGATACAGCAAATAAAGTGGGTGGGTGTGACTATATGTTAGCTGACCAGTGGTAGATATGGAAAATGTTTAGGAAACAAGTTTGAAAACTTTTTATGTTCCAAATGTTTTATGTTCCATAAAAATTTCCTTATAACTGGATTTTATTAACTTTCCTGTCTTTGCCTTTTCTTCCAAATGAATGCAGAGATCTCTGAGGCAGCTGAAATAATTGGCTTATATATACAGCCAACCTGGAAACTACTTCAGCTGCAGTGACATCTGCTATATTTTGATACTTCACCTGTAGGCTCTTGGCTTAAAAAATGCATAGCTGAAATTTCTCCACATGTAATTGGAAGATTGAACAAATCAGCCCTATTTATAGCCTGAAGTCCATCTATGTCATGAACGCAGTTTGTCAGAAAGTGCAGAACCTAACCAACAGCAGAATGACAGTATCCATATGGCATATTAAACGCATACACATGGCTAAGTGCTGTATTATTACACTGATGTATGATGTGGCATGTTTTTATATGTTGCCGGCTGTTTCTCAGTCATTATGAACATAGTTAAATTAATCTTTAGTTAAAAATTAGTAGCAATTCTGTTTTATTCTTTCAGTTCCCTGTCTTTCAAACTTCACTGCACCCATGGGCACAGTCCTCTCTCCGGATTACCCAGAGGGCTATGGGAACAACCTTAACTGCGTGTGGCTGATCCTATCAGAGCCCGGCAGCCGTATCCACTTGGCCTTCAATGACTTTGACCTAGAGGCTCCATATGACATCCTGACCGTGAAGGATGGAGAGATGCTTGACTCATCTGTGCTTGGCCGTTTCACTGGGGCGGAGGTGCCGTCTCATCTCACCAGCAACAACAACATTCTCCGGCTGGAGTTCCAGGCTGACCACTCCATGTCAGGCAGAGGTTTCAACATTACCTACACCAGTGCGTGTAACACCTTTGGATGGGTTTCTAATCTGCATTATGTCTGCATGGGGCATTTGTTAAGCATATATGAAGCCTGAATTCTGCATGAGACATAATGTGTTGTGCATCAAAGTGTACTGATAGCAGTTTTTTTTTTCTTGGTACTGATAATTAAGATGAACTTATCTTATGTTTTTACAGCTATAATCTAGCATATTGAGAGCAGTTTGAACCCTTTTTAACCTCTTTTACAGTACTATTAATAGTTTGTATTTTGATGAATATATATTTCAAACTTTCTCAATTATTTTTATAAAATGTCTCTTATATTAAGTCTAAATATTGTAAGTAGTCAGCTGCTTACACTAATTAGTCAAAAAATTAAATACAATACTGTAACACAGTTCATAGATACGGGAAGAAGGAGGCGGGAACCGGCGAACATTTAAACATAACTTTAATAACAAAATAAACACAAAACTTAAAATAACACGACAGCCCCTCACGGACGACTGCCGTGCACAAACAGAAACAAAACAACATAAAATCCAGGCCTGGTCCTCTCACCTCTTTCGAGAGGGGCGGGGCCGAGAGCCGTGGGAACGGAGCGAGGCCGGTGGAGTAATTGCTAATGAGCGACACCTGCACCACTCACCGTCTCGAGTCTCACGGAGGAGCTCCGGAAGGATAAAAAGGAGGAGTGACAAGAGAAGTCCAGGCCTGGTCCTCTCTCCTCTTTCACTGTCGTCGCTCCTCCTTTTATCCTTCCGGAGCTCCTCCGTGAGACTCAAGACCGGTGAGTGGCGCAGGTGTCGCTCATTATCAATTACTTCACAGGCCTCGCTCTGTTCCCATGGCTCTCGGCCCCGCCCCACTCGTCACAAATACTATTTATAGTACTTTTTTGGTTAAAAAAATTCCTTTATATTTATATTTGTATTTATAGTTTTATCTAAATCACCAACAGTATATTTAAATATATAATTGAAATATATTTAAATATATAATTAAATTACCTATATTGTATTATTAAAGTAAATATTAAATATATATTAAACAGTATATATATATATATATCAACAGTATGTTTAAATTAGTGCTGTCAAACGATTAATCCAAAATAAACGGTTTTGTTTGCATAATATATGTGTGTGTTCTGTGTATATTTATTATGTATATACATGATAAAATACACACACATACAGTATATATTTTGAAAATATTTACATGTATTTACATGTCTATATTTATATTGATATAATTTATATTATAAATAAATATATTTAATATATAAACATAACCTATTTTTCTGAAATATATACATGCATGTGTGTGTATTTATATATACAGTACATAATAAATATACACAGCACACATACATATATTATGTAAACAAAAACGTTTATTTTGGATGCAATTAATCACAATTAATTATTTGACAGCACTAGTTTAAATTAAAATTAATCATCATTATAATTTACATTTGTCATCCTGTTTTTATTTTCATTAATAAAGCAAATAAAAAGAAACGTTGGTAGTAAGCATCAATAATTTTGTTGACCAAATCAACACTTAATGAAAGAAAGAAATAATGTTCTGTAAAATATAAATTCATTGAATTTGTGATACGTAAAACAAACAAAAATGAAAGGGTTTCTGTTTATGGCAACTTCCAGGCATTTCAAATGCAAATACGCCGCTTTGTTTTTCCCGCCAGCTCATTGAATCTCCCCTCCGCCCCTCATTAGCACATACATGACTTTAATCTACACAATGACTTCTTCGTGGTCCTTCTTAAAGGAGAAGTGAAATGTCACGATAATCCATCAAAGTCCTTAAAGTAGGCATCAGTTTGCATGCATATTAGGTTGCTACAGTAGTCGTTAAGGCTGAACGCTAATGTCGAGTTCTTTAACAGACTGACACCTAACTGTTGTCCGTTAAGAGCTGTCAGTGCCCTGATGGAGCACGTTAAATCTGTATTCATTCTGACAAACGTCAAGTCCTTCTTGTAGGCCTTTCCTGTCACTAGACATCCATCAGGCACTCAGGGTGTTGTGGGGACAGCAGCTTTCTTGGCCAATCGCCTTGGGCCTCTATATATGCTTCATGGAGTTATGATAAAAACAGCTGGAAGGTCAATAACACTAACACTAATAAACAACGCCTTGAGTAGAAACCTGTCCTACAAAGTACCACAAATCCTCATTCTTTGAGTGCAGGGTAAAGTGAAGTGCACCACCTGAGATGGAGTGTCTTTCAAACTTCTCAACTTTCTAACAACCTCGTTTTTAACTCATCGACTTGTTAAAGTGATTTTTTTTTTTTTGGTAGTGACATCGTGGTGTCATAAATACATTTGACTACCCAGAAAATCTATGGCGAAAGCCTGTTCATGACACTTCCAATTCTAGATTACTATCTTATGTCATTCATTGTTACAGCATTTGGCCATAATGAGTGTCCAGATCCAGGAGTCCCCCTGAACGCCAGACGTTTCGGTGACAGTTTCCAGCTAGGCAGCTCCATCTCGATCATCTGCGAAGATGGCTTCATTAAGACACAGGGAGCAGAAACCATCACTTGTGAGCTCAACGGTGGCAAGGTGATGTGGAGCGGCCCCATCCCAAAGTGTGAAGGTATTTATTATGGCCAGTTACCACTAGAAGTAGACAGGAGTCCCCAATAAGTGGACAGTTGTGCCTAGTTTTGTATGTGACTCTAAATGGAATAGACAGTCACCTGTGGGTCACAGAGACGGGGGTTAATAGGGCATGTAAACCGGAGGGCATGTGGTGGTGAGCAGCCTGTCATCTGTTGTTAAAATCCTTGTCAATCCCTCGAATTTCGCTCAGCGTGTTTCTAATTATGCAGTAACACTATTCATATGGTCAGAGGAGTAGAATGACAGACTAACAGTGTCGCCCACCAGCAGTTTTAACACCTTACTGTAGATTTTGTGGGATTGTAAATATGTAAAGTGAGGTATAATGTACAGTCAACTGGTATTTATTTTTTAACTAGTCGTCTGTCTCAAGTACAGATACAAAAACAGTGGCTTTATGTGAGTCAACTAAAATGCATTTCTGTTAAACCTCTGTTCTTTTTACAGCTCCCTGTGGAGGCCACTTCTCAGCTCCTAGTGGAGTTATTTTATCTCCTGGGTGGCCTGGTTACTACAAAGATTCGCTCAACTGTGAGTGGGTCATTGAGGCTGAACCGGGACGCTCCATCAAGATCACATTTGAGAAGTATGCTTTTTTAATTTGAATAGATATTGTTGCTTTTGTACATCTGTTTAGTTAAATGGTTACAACAAAGAAATCTGTATATTGTAAATATACTACCATTAAAAGGTTTAGGGTCAGTACGTTTTTATTTAGCAAGGATGCACTAAATTGATTAAAAAACAAAACAAATGCTGTTCTTACGAACTTTCTATTCGACAAAAATCTGGGGGAAAAAAGTATCACAGTTTCCACAAAAATAGTAAACAGTACAACATTTTTACTATGTTTTAGCATTGATAATAATTAATGGTCTTGAGCACCAAATTAGCATATTATAATGATTTCTGAACAACCATGTAACACTGAAGACTTGAGTAATGGCTGCTTTGCCATTACAGGAGTAAATTACATTTTAAAATATAAATACTAATAAAAAATAGTTGTTCTAATTTGTATTAATGTTATGCAATATTACTACAGCATTGTGAGCATAAGAGACGTTTTTTCGAAAACATTTAAAATCCAATTACCGACCCCAAACTTTTCAACATTAGTGTATATTAAATATGATAAAGTTGTCTCATTGCTGGCAAGGACATTTAATTATTGTCTGTTTTTCCAACCAGATTTCAGACCGAGTTGAATTGTGATTTCCTGGAGCTTCACGATGGGCCCAATCTTCTCTCTTCTTTAATTGGCTCATTCAACGGCACCCAGGTGCCTCAGTTCCTATTCAGCAGCGGCAACCACCTGTACATGCTTTTCACCACTGACAACAGCCGCTCAAACAGTGGCTTCAAGATCCTGTATGAAAGTAAGTGTACAGTAAACTTTCCACAGTTTCAAAACTTGACATTTGAAAGCAACTTTCATTAATTTAGAGCACCAGCAGGCAGTAAATACAGTAATTGGAACATTCTCAAAATACTTCTTTTCTAAGCTTCATCTGTCTCACTATTCCTAGGCGTAACAGTAGATGCCTACTCCTGCCTGGATCCAGGGATTCCAGTCAACGGTCTTCGCTACGGTCAAGACTTCTCTATCGGTTCCACTGTGTCCTTCGGCTGCGACTCGGGCTACCGCCTCAGCCACGAAGAGCCACTGGTCTGTGAAAAGAACCACTGGTGGAGCCATCCACTACCCACCTGTGACGGTTGGTCTCCTGAGACATTCGCAGTAAAAAAAAAAGAGCTGTTAATCCTTGTGGCCTACTGATCAATGAAACTGTTCAGTAAAGAAAAAAGGCGACGTGTTGATTTACATCTCGAATAAAAGAGGTTCAGAGTCAGTGACAAAAAGGACTTAATAGACCGTATTACTAAAGCAAGACAGCGTTAAACAGCAGGCTTGTGCTGGCAATGAAACCTCTGCTCATCGCTGGATGAAAGACGTTACCTATGTCTTACCCCGTCAGAGCTCCTTAGGCTGCCTGTCCTTCGGCTATTTGATTACATTCTTTCGCTTTGCCTTCTCGAAGGCAGCTAAACTGAAACAATGTGATTCAATGCAAGGCCATTAGCCCGTCGCTGAGGAGGACTCTGAGAGGCAATTTGCTGTGAAGGCTGCTTCAGCTGATAGGAACTGATGCGCTCACCAGATTAGACATCCAGGGGCACTTTTTACTGCACGCAGTCATCTCACTTCCATGGGCTCTAAATGCAGCATACATTAGATACATGCACATTCCTGTACTGCTGTCTCAGGTAGCAGAGGTCTGTCTGATAGTGTACATCCTTCCTCTACTGAGCACCATGCTGTGTTTAAGAAAAAAGCGTATGGGTACTGATACGAATCAAGCATGCATTTTAAGAGGTGAGAGGTGACATTTTTGACCAATATTCCAAGAAATAGCTCAGGCTGGTATAAAATCACACTGTTTTTCTTTATACTTCTGATTCAAGCAGAACCCTTTTTTTTTTTCGTTTATTAAGCTTCCTTTTGCATATTTCTTATTTAAATAAAAGTTCCAGCATCCCTGCAATGCTACATAGGAAAAGCGGTTTTGAAAATTTGATAGATGGATGGATGAAATTATACAAGGCATGTTGTAAACTGTAAATTGAATGGAGTTATGCATAAGAAAAAGGGGAAAAAAGGCTCCCTGATTTTAAGATTTTGATAAATTTACAGCTTTATCACTCAAATCCTGATAATGTTACTTGTAATGGAAAGAACTGAATGGTATTAAAGTGGAAAAATGCTTTTCTATTAGTGGTCTGAGATTTTTGGACCCCACTGGATTGTCATGGATATGCATATGCTACAGTTCAAATGTTGAGTCAGTACCATTTTTCAAATGTTTTTAAAAAGTCTCTAATGCTCAGCAATGCTGTAATTATTGATCAAAATACAGTAAAAACAGTAATATTGTGAAATGTTATTACAATTTAAAATAACTATATGATATTTATTATATTTACTTACTATATTTCTATATGAATATGTTTCAAAATATAGTTTACTTCCCGTGATGGCAAAGCTGAATTTTGACAGCCATTACTCCACTTTTCAGTGTCACATGATCCTTCAGAAATCATTGTAATATACTGATTTGGTGTTGAAAACAGTTGTAACCTAATGAAAACAGAAACTTTTTTTTTCTTCGGGATTCTTGAATGAAAAGAAAGTTCAAATGAACAGTATTTGTTTGAAATAGAAATAACATTGTAAATGCCTTTACTGTCACTTTTGGTTGATTAAATGTATCCTTCTGGGAAAATTAAATAATTATTTTAAGTAAAAAAAAATAATAATTACTGACCCCGAACTTTTGAACAATAGTTGTTATGCAAGTGCTTAGAAGTTTCAATCACAAAGAACTAAGATATAAATGTTAATTCACCTTAACCACCTTGTAACCACCTTAACTGATAAGCCCAGTATATGGGCTGATAGAAGAGTGAAATCCTTTATGCTTATATAGTTCCATTTGCATACATTGAATTTACTGTAAGTGAAAGGTCTTTTTAAATAACCTTCCTCCCTCTGCCCTTTAGCACTCTGCGGGGGTGATGTTCGAGGACCTGGAGGCACCATCCTGTCCCCGGGATACCCTGAGGTCTACCCCAGCTCCCTTAACTGCACCTGGACTGTGGAGGTCAGCCATGGCAAAGGTAAAGCAGCAATTGATACACCTTACCTGCAGTTTCTTCCCTGCTTATTCAAAGTTATATAAGCATTCATTTTGACAGGCCAAATGCTGAAGAATATACAAATTGTTAACTGGATGAAAAGCACATAGTCTAGCTAAAGCCAGCCGTAGGTACAAACTGTCATGAATACAGATTTAGGTACTTGTCCATGCCCTACTCTGAAATATCATTATACAACCTTTGAGTTCAGAATAATGAAAGTTCCTCTGAATTTAAATTTCCCATGGCTGCTAATGCATATCAATTTTGAAGGCCATTATGTTTAGTGGACAGATCACTTGGGACTAAAAATACACTTTTGTCTTTCTGACACAAAGGCAAAAAAGGGTATCAAAATTTTCTTTGTTCTACGTGACCTCAGCCAAGGGCCGCTGCTTAAATTCACAGGTCCCAAGAAAAAAGTTTTAATGAATGGGCCTCCTTTCTCTTTGGTCTAATGAGTAGGCTATACCCTTAGTGGGGCCCACAAGTCCCTTCTGCCTTATATAATGAAGTTGACCCTAAATGCTTGATCATTCCTTTAATTCTTTTCTTTTTTTTGTCAGTTTTTTCTTCCTGCTCCAAGCTCCACCAGACAGTGAATGTCAGAGGTCGACCAAAAACTTGAACTATATTATTAGTTGGTTCATTTGTGCATTGTTCTTGTTTCCCCAATAGGCGTTCAGTTCACCTTTTACACCTTCCACCTGGAGGATCATCATGACTACCTGCTCATCACTGAGAATGGGAGTTTTGTTCAGCCGCTCGCCCGCCTCACAGGCGCAGAACTGCCCTCGCCCATCAACGCGGGGCTCTATGGCAACTTCAAGGCCCAGCTCCGCTTCATATCTGATTTCTCCATCTCCTACGAAGGTTTCAACATCACATTTTCAGGTGAGATATCCTGAGAATAGAGCCTCCGAAGGGCACAGGGACGGTAGTTGAGTCCTCTTACAGTTTATACAGTATTTACAGAATCAGGCTATTTTCTTATCTATTCTGTGAACATTTTAATATTTTTGTAAAACCCTAATGATTTGTGATAGAACTGCCAACGGTGAATTAAATACAAATAAATTTTTATATTAAAAACAGACAAATTTAATTAACTTAAAATAAATAAAAAATAAAAAGAATGCATTAAAATAACAAATAAAATTATAAAAAATATCAAATAAAATGTATTTTAAAAAATAGATAAAATAATTAAAATCTAAACAAGAAAAGACAAAAACAATAAAAATATTTTCATCTTTTCATGTTCATTATGTCTACCCCAACCACTAATAAATATTTATTTTAATGTGTAATCTTTCAAATTCTGTTTCCCCCAGAATACAACCTGGAGCCATGCGAGGATCCAGGAGTGCCACATTTTGGGCGCCGTAACGGTTACAGCTTTGGCATCGGAGATAGGCTTACCTTCTCTTGCAATATGGGCTACCGCCTGGAGGGAGCACCAGAAATCATTTGCCTGGGAGGGGGTCGGCGCATGTGGAGCGCACCTCTGCCAAGGTGTGTTGGTACGTTGTCAGCTGTTTTCATTCATTTAAACTTTTATTCTCTTGATTCATTACCAAATGGCACACCACATGGACATATTGCTGATTCTAAAGAAAGATAATGCTGCCGTGTTCACTTTGACTGTCAGCCCAATGACAGAAATGCCTTTAATGATAAACCTGTTTTTATGGGGGATAAATCAGAGGGGTTCAAACAGTGAATGGTTTAAAGGGACAGTTCACCTAAAAATGAAACGTCTGTCATTATTTACTCTCCCTCATATCTATTTAAGCTTGTATGACTGTATTCCTCAGTGGAAGACAAAAAATAAATTTTTGAAGAATTCCGTTTCTTTTTAATATAATGGAGGTGAATGAAGACTAAGGCTGTCACAACACAACAATGTTGCAAAATAAACAATATTACAATTATTTTAATAATACAAAATAAAAAAAGCGTAATATATAGTTAGTAGTACAATTTTTGAAGAAAGTCATACAGGGTGAAATGAGGGTGAGAATGATGACATAAGCTTCCGTTTGCTCCAATAGGACCATGGTCACTTTCTTTGGTTGGCTAAGTCGAGGCTGATTATGATAAGAGTAATTGGTTCCTGCTGTTTCCCTGGAAACACACAAAGAGTCATCGTGTTGCCGTGCAGAGGGGTCACGTTTCCATTTTGGTTCCTAGAGCTAATAAACTCCAGGACAGGAGTGGTTTGCCACGCCAAACTTCTTTCACAGTTGCTTTCACAATTCAGCTTGGCTGGCTCCTACCGAGAGCATTTGGAGTGATTTAGTGCTGCTATTGTCATGTTTCAGTGTTTCTTGATTGTATCTCTCAGTGTATCATGCTCACCGGTGTCAGTAAGTGACTCCCCGGCAATAAAGCATTCATCAGACGTAGACAGAGTGGGCTGAAGCGGCATCAATTGGAAGTTAGCCATGCATGTCACAAGACAGGGGCATAAACAAAATGGCAATTATAATAATGGAGAACTTTCGGAGGTTTGCTAGTGACTCTACACTTTTCTCTGGTCATGAGGGGTCACCGGCCATTTTTCACATTAATTGAAAAAAGTAATAACTGCATTTATCATGGCTGTTTGTGTTCAAATGTATTTATTTATATTTTTCTACCCTCAACCAGGAGGTTGTGTCCCCAGAATTCTCTTTCTGTTGCATTGTCCAGTGCTAGAAAACTAATCAGTTCTGGAGATCAAGGATCACGTCCAAACAAAGTTAGTACATCCAGTGGCAGATCAATTTATGGACGACATGCTTCTTGCGGAGGTGGCACTGGGCACCTACAGAAAAAAAGGTATTTTTTTCTAATAATCTTCGCTCATTTGCTTGTCACATCGATTAGGCCTGACACAATATCCGATTTTCAATACATGGCCAGAAGAATTTACAATAGCAATATTATTGTGACCTATAAAAATTCTGGAGGAAAAAACAATACTATCAGTCAGATTCATCTTTAACTGTTTATTTTGTGTCTTCTCTTTTTTACCCAATGAATCACACTGAAATATGAATGTAGGTAGACAGATAGAGCTTGTAACCATAACTGAACAAAAGCACACAAAAATAATCATAACTTCCTGCAGACTGGGGTGTCTAACACATTTTTCTATTTACAAAATCAAAAAAAAAAAACTCCCACAATGGCGAGCAAACTTTTTTCGAGCATATATAGACTGTCTCACTTTTGTCTGTCATCTCTGACATGGATTTGTAAAGCAGTAGTAGCTACACACTGCATTGTTGTCTTCTGCTTTTTTCCAATTTATAACATGTGGCAAGCATCAAGGTTCAATACCACCACCTACTGTACTGTAGTATGTTGAAGTGTCAACCAAATGATGCTGGATCGTTTACAGTATTATCGTATGTGTAGTATAAACATAATATCAGTCTTTCAGTTTTAAATATCACAGTTAAAATTAATACCACTATATTGCTACACTCCAAATATTAGTGATATCAAGTCACAGTGTGGATCAGTTTACCTTAAAGGGATAGTTCACTCGAAAATGAAAATTACCCCATGATTTACTCACCCTCAATCCATCCTAGGTGTATATGACTTTCTTCTTTCAAGATGAATACATTCAGAGTTATATTAAAAATGTCCTGGTTCTTCCAAGCTTTATAATGGCAGTGAATGGCAGTCAAGATTTTGAAGCCCAAAAAAAGGTGTGACCATCCATCATAAAAAGTACTCCACACGGTTCCAGGGAGTGAATAAAGACCACCTCCTGAACCTAAGTGATGCACTTGTGTAAGAAAAATGTCAATGTTTAAAACTTTATAAATCCTAATCTCTAGCTTCCTCTAACTGTCATACGTGCGTTCACGGGAGAGTGGCAGATGACGTAGGATGTAAGCTCCAGTGAAAAGTGACGAATGCAGAAGCGCAGAAGAGAGAGCAAAACAAAACACCATTCACAAATTAGTACAAAGTACAAAACAAGGATTTCAGTATAATAGAAAAATGTCGGAGGATTTCAATATTAGCCAAGAGGAGACTGGTTTTCCTTTGCTGTAAACAAAACTTGGTTCTGCATATTGGTGAGACTACCACATTCTCACCGGAGCTTACGCTATGCCTACATCCTCGTTCGCTGGAACACCACACTCTCGTGAACGTGCGTACGACAGTTAGAGGACACAAGAGATTACGATTTATAAAGTTTTAAATATAGATATTTTTCTAACACAAATGCATCGATTCATTTCAGAAAGTCTTTATTAACCCTCAAACGCACGTGGAGTATGTATCCATTTTATGATGGATTTTTTGGGCTTCAAAATCTCGACCACCATTCACTGCCATTATCAAACTTGGAAGAGCCAGGACATTTTTCAATATAACTCCAGTTGCATTCATCTGAAAGAAGAAAGTCATATACACCTAGGATGGCTTGAAGGTGAGTAAATCATGGGGTAATTTTCATTTTTTGGTGAACTATCCCTTTAATCTTTGCCACTTTTTGACCCCTGATTAGTTTGCATCTTTGTACTTTAACACCTGGAGGAGCTGAGAGTATTTTTAGTTTTGGATTAAAACCATAACTTCCACTTGAGGGGAGGTAGACAAAGGCGGTGCATTAATCAAAATCTTGACAGTAACACAGGCCTCAGCTTTTCCTTCCATCCATCACAACTATCGATTTTACATTGCAAAAAAAAATAAACAAATGTCATTTTTTAAAATGAGGACAAATGGACATTCTAGGCAACAATTAGGGCCAGGGGTTAGAATAAGCAAGCGTGTTAGACACAATATAGACATAACAGCATCTATCTGTTTGGCCTGACCTCTGAGCAACAAGAGTTTATTTATTTTTTCAATTGCATTTGTTGACACTGGTGGCACCAAAATTACATGGCCCAGCATTAAACTTTAAAGTTCCTCCAATATGTTTGCTTTAAACAGTAACCTCACAGATCTATTCAAGGAGAAATATGTTAAAGCCAATGCAGAACCACTGAGAATGAGCCAGCAATTTTCCATCTTGCTTTCTTTAATCTATTCCTCAAGATGAATCTTTCCGCTGGTAAAGTCTTCTGCAGCATCCGATCTTTCTCTTATAGTGCTATTAATCATATGCGGGTGACGTTTATGAGTTGAGTCAAGCCTGTTCAATGGGTTGCAATAAGAATTACATTATCTGATCACACATTACACTTTTTCTCATTCAGAGACCATAGGGCATCTTCCCTGACACATACTTACTGTTAACGTGAAGTTAATCACTTAACTTGAGTGTTAACGCATATTATGCAAGACAAGGTGCTGCTTTTGTATGGTTGAGATTATGCTGTGATAAATCAGTATTACATCTCCATTTTAGCAGGCGTGAGGATTGAGATGTTAAGCACCTTGGGATTTGCTAGTAAAGCGCTCACACAGATGGTTTGTTTTATAGACAAAATTTGAATAGATTAAGTAAATTAAGATTAATTTACTATTTGTACCATGGTAATCACATTGTAAGTAGTGACTTTGTGTGTGTGGAAGGTATTCATTTGCCAGCGGTCCAGATGTTGTGGAACACGAAGATATCAGTATCTTTATATAACCTCGGGCAGTGGTCTAAAGAATGGGAAGCTGCCCACAAAGGCCACATTTCAATTAAAGTCATAATGCAAACGCAAAGCTGTATAATGCATTCAGTGGTGATCATGCGCTTCGAACAAATATCCATGGCTAAAGTCCTCAGATGTATTCAGTTTAGTTTAATTGATTTGTATAGAGCTTTTCACAATACAATTTGTGTCATAGGTGCTTTACAAAGATTGCTGCCTTACAAACTCTGCGGTAAGCAAGTGTAACACCCGTTTGTACCAATAAGAATTTTGAGTTATTATTTGTGTTGTTGTTTTTCCTACTTTTTCGTAAGTGCAACTATGGATGTTATTTGGACCAGTTAGGTTCGACTATGGAGCCTGTAAATAATGTAAATAAAGGCTGGAGCAAATACAGTATTTTTTTTAATTTTTTATATATATATAAAAAATATATATATTTTTATATATAACAAAAAAAAACAGTATCACAGTGTACAAATGTCAGGTTGTACAACAAATACAAAACTCTATGGGTGCACCTCGTAAACACACTAAATATATCTACAAGTATGTAAGATCAATTTGGTAATTCTTACCCATACATGAAATTTGTAACTCACAAAAATCACAATGTAAATCAATTAAGTTTCACAGTCAATAAAGACACAATCCAATGAAATCTCGGTTTCTTCCACAGTCAAATTGTCAAATCAAATAGTTCCTTTCTTTACTCTGAAAGGTACTGGGAAGAGAAGGTTCTATTGATTGCATCGCTGAGTCATGCCTGAATTCAACGATGAGTTGTCTGTGAAACTCTGTCTTAGGGTCATCAATACGGATGTATCGTTCAATTGAGCCATAATCTGCCAGGTGTTTCAGCACTTCATCATCTCTCTCAGTGTGTGAGACCACTGATTATCACAGCGTTGCGGACACAAACACCTTCAGTGTGCACTACTTCCATTTCTAAATTAGCTTAAATACCCCTATCAAGTTTATTCTGAACTATCTGTACGACAGGCTCCTGGCTCTGGCTCGCCAAGTTTTTCTGTAACACCCGTTTGCAGCAATAAGAATTTCGAGTTATTATTTGTGTTGTTGTTTTTCCTCATTTTTCGTAAGTGCAACTATGGATGTTATTTGGACCAGTTAGGTTCGACTATGGAGCCTGTAAATAATGTAAATAAAGGCTACAGCAAATACAGTATTCAGTGTTTTCTTTGTATATGTATACACCAGCTGGTTATTTACTATGAGAAATGGCCAATGTTGAAGGAGAGAAAAAAAAATATATACACAGTTGTGTAACAGAAAAAAAAACAGTATACCGGTATCACAGTGTACAAATGTCAGGTTGTACAACAAATACAAAACTCTATGGGTGCACCTCGTAAACACACTAAATATATCTACAAGTATGTAAGATCAGTTTCGTAATTCTTACCCATACATGAAATTTGTAACTCACAAAAATCACAATGTAAATCAATTAAGTTTCACAGTCAATAAAGACCCAATCCAATGAAATCTCAGTTTCTTCCACAGTCAAATTTTGTCAAATCAAATAGTTCCTTTATTTAGTCTCTTTAAAAAAAAAATCAGTTTGTTTTATTTTCCAACAGTCAGTGGAAAAAAAAACAGTTAAACGTTAAATCCACTCCACGTAGTTGGGCATAAAAAAAAAAATAGGTCCCTTAGACAGTCCAGGAAGAGAATCTCCCCGTACTTTCAGCCGTGAAGATGGAAAAAAAAATAAAAATAACAATAACAAGTAAGCTGAGATCCCACCTCGTATGGCAGAAAACCGTAGTTTTTACAAAACTAACGGATTGCCCAGTTCTCTATACTGCAATCTCTCTGTTTTTTCCTTTTTCCTTTGAGGGTGTCTCATTGAGCATTCTGGCTCTTGAGAAGATTCACGCTTCTCAACATCAGACGAAGTATCACCAGGAACATTTGAAAGTGGTGCCCTAGCTTCCTCTTCGGGGTCTTCCTCGACACTCCTTTGCTTTTCCTCAGCTGAACATTTAGGCAATTCTTCACTCAATGCACCTTCCAACATTTCACCACTCTCTGACATTTCATCCGATTCATTCTGCAAAGTGGTGACTTCTCCAATCAATTTTTCCTTGTGTGCATTGTCCAAGCATGCTTCTTGTCCTGCAGGATCCATCACGTTAGGTAACTTCTCATCACTTGGAGCAGCAGAAGGCAATTGAGGATCAAATTCCATGTTGCAATTGAATACAAAGACTCAAATAAATGAAAATCAAATGAAAACATATTCTTTTCACCGAAAAGAAGACACTTCCCTTTCTTTTATGAATTTAAAGAAAAAACTAATAAAATGAAATAAATCACTGTTATGTATTGTGTGTGTTTTGTTTATTAATTAATTTCCAACTCTTTCTGTGTGACTTTATCACCTGTGCTACACCCTCCCCATCAGAATCTATGCATGTCCCGTTGCATTAGCTCTTACTGGCTGGCATGTGACTGGTACATCAAAGGTTGAGGGTAAGGATGTTTCAACAAAGTCAACTCCATTTAGAGAGTTTGTGAAGGCAGTGGTAAGGCCATGAAAAAGTGCTTGGGCGACCAAAACTAACGGATTGCCCAATTCTCTATACTGCAATCTCTCTGGTTTTTCCTTTTTCCTTTGAGGGCGTCTCATTGAACATTCTGGCTCTTGAGAAGATTGACGCTTCTCAGCATCAGACGAAGTATCACCAGGAACATTTGAAAGTGGTGCCCTAGTTTCCTCTTCGGGGTCTTCCTCGACACTCCTTTGCTTTTCCTCAGCTGAACATTTAGGCAATTCTTCACTCAATGCACCTTCCAACATTTCACCACTCTCTGACATTTCATCCGATTCATTCTGCAAAGTGGTGACTTCTCCAATCAATTTTTCCTTGTGTGCATTGTCCAAGCATGCCTCTTGTCCTGCCGGATCCATCACGGTAGGTAACTTCTCATCACCTGGAGCAGCAGAAGGCAATTGAGGATCAAATTCCACAGGAGGACCCAAGGTAGGTGTTAAAGTACCTGATGCCTCTTCATGAAATTCATCATTAGTAGGAATTCTTATCCAGTATTCTGGAACCTCATCCTCCATTGACCTTGCAGCATCTTCTGCACCATCCCCGTCGGGATCTCCACCACTAACCTGTTGACGGGTTCTAGGCCTTGAGGAAGGATTTGGTGGATTGGACACCTTCTCGGTTGCTACAGCGAGAAATCCACATGGGAGCAGAAGGTCCCGATGCAAGGTACGTAATGGTCCTTCCTCTCCTTCAGGTCTTACTGTATATACTGGAAGCTCACCAACCCGACATACCACAATGTAAGCAGATGGCTCCCATTTATCAGCGAGCTTATGTTTTCCCCGCAAGCGAACCTGCCTCACTAAAACTCGATCGCCAACTTCCAAAGTAGAATCAATAACATGTCTGTCAAACCTTATCTTGTTTCTTTCAGCATTCTTGAGTGCATTGCTGGCGGCAATTTGATAGCTCTCCTCAAGGTGTTTTTTCAGTTTTGACACGTATTGGGAGTGTGACAGTCGCTCTCTGGTGGTAGGAAGACCAAAAGCTAGGTCGATGGGGAGGCGGGGCTGCCTTCCGAACATTAATTCGTAAGGGGTGAACCCTGTTACTTCATTTTTCGTACAATTGTACGCATGACCGAGAGGTTTAACGAAGTCACGCCAGTGAACTTTTTGTTCATCATTCATGCTACCTAACATGTTCAAAGGTGTCCTGTTAAGTCTTTCCACAGGATTTCCACGTGGATGATAGGGTGTGGTTCTTCCCTTTTTGATTCCAGAGATGGCACAAAGTTCTTTTATAGTATGTGACTCTAAATCACGACCTTGATCACTGTGTAATCTTTCTGGGAATCCGTAGTGGATGATGAAATTGTCCCATAGAACCTGGGTAACGGTTCGAGACTTCTGATTGGCAGTTGGTATTGCCACTGCATACTTGGTAAAGTGATCTGTTATCACAAGTATGTCTTTGAAATTGCTTCGATCCGGCTCCAAAGAAAGAAAATCCATACACAACAACTCTAAAGGTCGAGTTGTTCGTATGTTGACAAGTGGAGCTGCTTTCTCTGGAGGAGCTCTGTGGACTACACAACGAGGACAAGTCTTAATCTTTTGCTCCACGTCCCGTGCCATTTTTGGCCAGTAAAATCTGGACCTTACCAAGTCAAGGGTACGATCTATCCCCATGTGGCCCATCTCGTCGTGAAGACTTCTCAGAACAGCTGCTCTGAACTCTTTAGGTAACACTAACTGGTAAGTTAGAACCTCTCCATCCTGTCTCTTCCGATACAGTACCCCATCTAGAAGTACAAAACGAGTCCACTCTCTTATCATAAGAGAAAGCTCAGGAAGTTCACTCCTCATGGTGGGAGGTTTCTCTCCTGAGTTCAAGTGAGAAATAATCTGAGAGATAGTTGAGTCAGCACTCTGCTTTTCAATTAGATCCTGAACTGACAGGCGAGGTATGAGTGAAATTCCAAGTTCTTCTTCCTCATAGCTGCTTGGCACGGCACTCGAACTCATAGCAAGAGACTGGACTAGCACTGCTTGATTACTTGCACCTTCCTCAACATCTTCAGGCATTGAACAAATCATATGCTTATCACAGATGGCTTCAACCTCATCCTGTGAAAGACTTGTTGTTCCTGGATTTTCAAGATGTAAGGTCAAGAACTTATCAATCCTCTCTTGCTCCTTTCTTGAGACAACATCTGTGGTCACATCATGAGGACGCCATCACATCATGAAGCCATCAGCATCAAGATTAAGTTTTCCTGCCCGATACTTCAAGGAAAAGGAGTAAGTAGAAAGAGCAGAAAGCCAACGATAGCCCACACCCTCCCTGTGCACAAATTCGAGAACCTGCATAACTGCCCGGTAACCCTGGACAATAGGCCGGTGATTCAGAGGCTTGGAATATGTATACTCAGAATACAGGGAGTTCAGGGTGTTGGTGCCTATGAGCACTTGAGCATTAGGTCTGCTATCTGGGACAATTAATGTGAGGGACTGCACATCTATATCTGATCCCACAAACTCCTTTGGAAAGGTTATTGACGTTTCAATATAACCCAAGTAAGGAATTTGACAGCCATTTGCACCTTCAATCTCAGTGGTGCAAGGGTTGTATGGCTTGATTTGTAAAAACATCCTGATAACATGTTAAAGGAAAGGTGGTCACCTGTGACCCAGTGTCAATAAGACAATTAATCTCTTTATTAGCAATCACCACTCTTGCAGTGCATTTAGTTCCAACAAGACCAGATGGGAGTCTTAAACATTTGTGTTCAGGAGTGAAATCCTCATCAGCAGGAGTAGATATCGCAAAAATGTCTGTGGGACTTTGACTGATTTCTCCAGTTCCTCTTTGTCCCACAAAAGGAACTGAAGTTAGTTTAAATCTTTTGAATCTGGAGCTTTGTTACATCTCTCCCACTGTACTGCTTTTCTTTTAGCTGGCGGTTCTTAGTACCAACCAAGGAAGGATTGGGACTACCCTCACAGTGAGAGGCTATATGGCCATCCTCCCCACAATTAAAACAATACCAGGGTCGTGGCTTAGCTGGCTTGTTGGGTTGGGGATTGGTACCTTTGTTTAGCTTGGGAGAGAATGTCTTGTCTGACCTTGACGGTGCGCTGGGCTCCTTTGGCTTAGACTCTTTACATTTTTTCGATTGTTTCATTGAGGCAATTTGATTTTGTAGCTCAACCACCTGTCGCTTTAATTCCTCCACTTCATCACACTTCTCAGCAGAAAACGCAGCACTAATAGAGTGGAGGTTTGACACAACATGCCTTGGGGGTCCGGAAGAGTGCTTGGCAGTGCCCAAATGTTGGTTCATTCGCACTGATTTTATAGCTTGCTTATCTTCTTCTGTTCGCAACAGCAGTAGCAAATCGGAGAATGCAGGTGGATTATTTCTTTTCTGCTCTAGCTGAAGCTCAGTTATTAAAGCATTGTCCCAGCACCCCCGGCAAAATTGTTTTAGCAAGTGCCGATCACGTTCAGTTGCAGAAACACCGCCTCTCTTAATGGCTGCGCCCAGGACCTTTTGCAATCTGTGCAAGAACTGTGATGGTTTCTCACTAGCATTTTGGAATGTACTCATAAACTTTGCAAAGAGCTCATCTCCATCCTCCACCATACCGAAAGCTGAGTCTAGGAGCTCAAGATAATCACTTGGAGGGGAATGAGGACTTAAGTGTTTCACAATATCAGCTGCAGGTGGGAGGAGACTGTCCAAAATACGTAGTGAGCGTTGCACATCCGAGAGGGTGGAGTCAGTCAAGAGGAATTCAACGTTTGTGCGCCAAGTATCATAGTCTAACTCATTAGCTGAGTATGAGGGCTTTCCTGAGAAGGGTCTCAAGCGCATTGAAGCAAGGGAATGTGAAGGAGTATCTTCACTTCTCACAATATGCTCAACAACTAATCGCTGCACTTCAGCTGGAGTCACATCACTCACTGTTACTTTCAGTGGTGTGCTCACATCAGCATTGGACCTTGAAGGTGATGTACTAAACTGTGGCAAAGAATTGTTAGACTTTGGCTGAAAGATGATTGACTCATTAGAGGGTGTGACATCACTGTGTGGGTTTACCATCGTAGTCCGCCCTAATACTCTTTTCTGGGAGCCTACGTAATCAGGTTCAGTTGCCAGAAACTCAGATTCAGTCTGTGGGAGAGATACAGCAGAGGCTGTAAGTTTAGCCAACTCGTGCTGCAAAAGCTCTTCCATCGGCTTGCCCGTCACTTTCGAAATTTCTCGTAGCCCTTCAATGAACGTGTGGGTTGCACTGCTGCTGGCTGCCGGTGTATACACACTGGTGAGGGACTTAATACTGTAAGTAACATCAGATGAGGTAGGGCTCTGAAAGGTACTGGGAAGAGAAGGTTCTATTGATTGCATCGCTGAGTCATGCCTGAATTCAGTGATGAGTTGTCTGTGAAACTCTGTCTTAGGGTCATCAATACGGATGCATCGTTCAATTGAGCCATAATCTGCCAGGTGTTTCAGCACTTCATCATCTCTCTCAGTGTGTGAGACCACTGATTATCACAGCGTTGCGGTTCACAACAAAACACACGCGAGAAGTGATAAGGAAATAACGCGAGAACCCGCGTGCGTCAGACCGGAGTTCTCGAGCAAGACTGGAATTATAATATATATATATATATATAGACCGCAAACTGTCTGTGAGCTGATTACAAGGAGCAAGGAGAAAAAGAAAAACAGATTATGCAGGAGGGAGATGCAGGGAACAGGGATTGGGTGAAGTGAGTTG
>NW_015548236.1:293171-297627 GCF_001515605.1 Sinocyclocheilus anshuiensis | reverse complement strand
GTCGGCGATTCCCTCAGATCGCGTCTTTGATAATTCACACTGCGTGATTGTCACTCGCGTGAACGAGTGAGACCACTGATTATCACAGCGTTGCAGACGCAATCAGTTTCTTCCACAGTCAAATTTTGTCAAATCAAATAGTTCCTTTCTTTAGTCTATTTAAAAAAAAAATCAGTTTGTTTTATTTTCCAACAGTCAGTGGAAAAACAACAGTTAAACGTTAAATCCGCTCCACGTAGTTGGGCATAAAAAAAAATAGGTCCCTTAGACAGTCCAGGAAGAGAATTTCCCCGTACTTTCAACCGTGAAGATGGAAAAAAAAAAAATAACAATAACAAGTAAGCTGAGATCCTACCTCATATGGCAGAAAACCGTAGTTTCACGATGAGAAGCTTATTCAGTCTACTGAGTGTCCAGATCCGTGGGGGCTCGACATCAACTGATTTCTAGAACTTTCCGTTCCACCGCAACAAAAACCTGACCTGTATTTTAGGCCAAACAATAACAGGAATATTTTCATGTTTAGTTTGCAAAGAGATGTAACAATTAAGACACAGCTGTCTGCTGAATTTTCTTCTCAAAGCAATTAACTCAAATCAAACTCAAATAACATTCTCACAAAACAATTATCAATATAAATCAAGTTAAACTCAAATATAACGTTGACAGAATATAAATTAGGACAAAACCCATATTAAACCATAAATACATTAGTATAACCTCAAGATTCTACATAAAACATACAAAGGGATTTTATCCCATAACTGCATAGAAACTTGTTTATTGATCGTTATCAGATTAGCGTTCGACAAACTTCGATAAAATCATACCGAAAGCATTAAACACTCACCAAATCCATGTCAATCGATGATTTTATGAATAGTGACAAATGGTGATCTTCAGTTACACTAATCTGCGTCAGCTCTACTCTGTCCCCCTTTCACAAAATGGAGGATTCAACTCTCCCTCTGCAGGGGAGCACGTTATCGGGAGAGCAGACTTAAAGGGCCAGAACCACTTTTTTTCACATACATGTTGCAATTGAATACAAAGACTCAAATAAATGAAAATCAAATGAAAACATATTCTTTTCACCGAAAAGAAGACACTTCCCTTTCTTTTATGAATTTAAAGAAAAAACTAATAAAATGAAATAAATCACTGTTATGTATTGTGTGTGTTTTGTTTATTAATTAATTTCCAACTCTTTCTGTGTGACTTCATCACCTGTGCTACACAAGCAAAAGGCAACAGTGCCAGAAACTTACTTAAGAACTCTTAAGTATATGAGGAGGAAACCTTGGAAGGAGCCAAGGGTTCAAGGTTAGCATGACCCCATCTGTCCCTGCTGATAGATATTGTAACTGCACCATTTAGAAGCACAAAGCATTGTTCTTCATTGACAGCGATTCAAAATTAGCAATGTACTCTGTTGGAAATATATTTATTTATTACATTTTTTTTGTTTTGTTTTTTTTACTTATGACATGGAATGTTTTTCCCTTGATATTTTGGATATAAATGTTTTTTTTGTTTTTTTGCCAGCCAGTCACTAGTGAAGGGCTTGGAACAGAAGTAACCCAGTCATTGATTTCAATATTTACTAATTTGTTGCTTATAAGTACTATAATGTTCATTATGACTAATAATAAATTAGTACTGTGTGTCATGTAAAATAAAGAGGATGTGGTGTTAATGTGAAAATGTGTGGAGTTGATGGTAGATATTTTATGTAGTACTGGTATTAATAAAAGTATTATTAGCAGTATTATTATTACTTTACTAGGGCTGGACAGATGGAGTGTACATTCATTGTTTCCATGATCATATGGACATTTTTTATTTCTTGTTTAAAAAAAAAAAACATGATGCAGAGTAGCTCAATCTAAACACGCTGCTTACCTCATAAGAATCATGCTTTAGAATATGTCAAATTGCTGATTTGCATGCTGGTACATATTCATCATAGCCAAAGGCACGGATTGATAAATTGTGTTTCTGAGGGGAGTTGCAGCCCAGTCACATGACTGAGTATATGATGACATGCTTTATGAATGTATAATCGCCTTATCAATTATTCATGTGAAACCATCACTCATATCATTCGTAATTCATAATGTATTCTAAACTTTAATTGCAGCTGTGAAAAACTGTTCAATATGTTGATCCCCGTCGATCTAGCTGGCAAAACTTTCATGACCATCTCGTTTTCCACCATTTGTTCATTCCTTTTTCACTGTAGAGGAAGGTTTTATCATTAGCATAGATATTAAAACTGTATTTTTAAGGCTTCTTTGTTGCAAGCTATATCTTACAGGGCACGTCTTGTACATTTTTAATGCATTCAGCTTCAGTGCTTCTATTGCAAATGCCAAGGAGAGACATTAACTGAAACCTCATGATTAAAGCACTGCTGGAGTTTCTTATTTAGAAGTGGACTTCAACATCTTGTTCTGTCTTTCTTGTAAAAAAGTTTTGTGCCAATGATACTGTCAGGATTATAGACCTGTTTTGTGTGTGTTTTCTCCCTCATGTGCCCATATTTGGTCATTCCTGTTGTCTCATTATTAGTTAATTCCCCTCACCTGTCATTCCCTCGTTTAGTGTAGTATTTAGAGTGTAGACTGCCCCGTGTTTCCTTGTTGGGTCTTATATGTCTTGGAGTTGTGCTACATGTGTGTGTTCCTGCCTGCCCTGTGTTACCCTTTCTGAGGATTATTAAAGATTGTTGCTTGCATTTACTTCACGTCTCCTTGCTCCTCACAGTAGGCAATCATGACAGATACGGTGCTAACGGTGATATTAATATATATTTATTCAGTGGATGATTGAAGATGCTCTTACATATCCAAACTCAAAATTTATCATTTATTCTTAATGTTTTATTTGTAATTTGTGTCTGTGTATTTTGCAAAGCTGTGAGAGAGTGTGTATTGAGGCACGGTTTTCATAAGAGAATCAGAAGACCATTTCTGCTGTAAAAAAAGATAAAAGTAGTTGCATTCTGTCTGGAGAAAGGCCTGTAGGCCTGTATATGGAAAGAACCTGTGCAAACTTGCACAAACTGTGCAGTTGTAGGATCACGATGCTTATTGTGCAATTGGAGCTAGTGTATTAACATTCCATGTATGATTTTGTTAATTTAGCAAAGAAATATATTATTGAATTGATAATTGTCATACAGTAGAATGTTTTTCCAGGTTATATGTCCTGGATTCATTACCTTTTTGCAACATGACCAAATGAAAACATTTCATATTTGAATCCAGAACACTAATCCATACTGAGGGTGCCAAAAATCTGAGACCACACTGGAAATATGTTATTCATAATTAAATATAAATGTAAACTAGGACAATAGAAAGTTTTAAGATTTTGAAAAATAATTTTAAACAAGAACTATTAAGAAATATTTAAGATGCTGCATTTTTTTCTAGCTCATTAATTAAATAAGCAAATACTGTGCATCACATTAGCCCCTTTTACACATTAAACCTTGTAAATTACCATAAAATTACCCAATTAACTTTTCCGGTAAATACACAAACAATGGCATTCTGTCTTTTTACCAGTAAATTCTGTTCACACATCAATACCAAAATACTGGTAAATCTTGTTTTGTCATTCATCAGAAGTTTTATTTAAACACTGCACTGTTTTCTTCATCCACGTGGATGAGGAGAAGCACATTAATTTCGCTATCTGTCAAGTTTCACTTTTTTTTTTCCAGTGATAGGTGTAAGGGGATGATCACACAAATCATGTTTTTGCTCTTAAAAACACAATACGCATAATAGTTACTTTAGTATGCAGTATTAACTGCAGAGCCGCAGTGCTGATGAATAGAAAAGAAGGCAAGGTCTCAAGTGCAAGACACAGTATTACGGTCATGCATCTGTCTAGCAAATGTTCATATAGAAATACTATTAAAAGCAGCACCACTTACTGTAAACATCTCCAAGAGAGCTTTATGATCGGCCTAAAGCAAACTTCTTATGTCAGTGCATCTGACCCTGTACAAGCTCCTACCATTAATCCTATTCTTTGTTCACACATAGAATCACACCGGTAATTTACTGGTAATGTTACAGCTTCTCTTTCCGGAAAACTGCCAGAACTGATTTACTGGTGTTTTTGAAAAGATCCTGTTCACACATTATTTCTAAACCAGTAAAGACTATGTGTGAAAGGGGCTAATGACTATGGAAGCTCCTTTGTGCAAATGTCAGCTTTCTTTGCTCTACAGCAAAAATATTTTCACTAGTTGCTTTAGAGCAGGGGTGCCCAACCCTGCTCCTGGCGATCGACTGTCCTGCAAAGTTCAGCTCCAATCCTAATCAAACACACCTGAAGCAACTAATTAGGGTCTTCAGGATCACTTAAAAATTAAAGGCAGGTGTCTTTGATTAGAGTTGGAGCTAAACTTTGCAGGACAGTCGATCGCCAGGAGCAGGGT
>NW_015548236.1:275563-291165 GCF_001515605.1 Sinocyclocheilus anshuiensis | reverse complement strand
TGCTGATTTGCATGCTGGTACATATTCATCATAGCCAAAGGCACGGATTGATAAATTGTGTTTCTGAGGGGAGTTGCAGCCCAGTCACATGACTGAGTATATGATGACATGCTTTATGAATGTATAATCGCCTTATCAATTATTCATGTGAAACCATCACTCATATCATTCGTAATTCATAATGTATTCTAAACTTTAATTGCAGCTGTGAAAAACTGTTCAATATGTTGATCCCCGTCGATCTAGCTGGCAAAACTTTCATGACCATCTCGTTTTCCACCATTTGTTCATTCCTTTTTCACTGTAGAGGAAGGTTTTATCATTAGCATAGATATTAAAACTGTATTTTTAAGGCTTCTTTGTTGCAAGCTATATCTTACAGGGCACGTCTTGTACATTTTTAATGCATTCAGCTTCAGTGCTTCTATTGCAAATGCCAAGGAGAGACATTAACTGAAACCTCATGATTAAAGCACTGCTGGAGTTTCTTATTTAGAAGTGGACTTCAACATCTTGTTCTGTCTTTCTTGTAAAAAAGTTTTGTGCCAATGATACTGTCAGGATTATAGACCTGTTTTGTGTGTGTTTTCTCCCTCATGTGCCCATATTTGGTCATTCCTGTTGTCTCATTATTAGTTAATTCCCCTCACCTGTCATTCCCTCGTTTAGTGTAGTATTTAGAGTGTAGACTGCCCCGTGTTTCCTTGTTGGGTCTTATATGTCTTGGAGTTGTGCTACATGTGTGTGTTCCTGCCTGCCCTGTGTTACCCTTTCTGAGGATTATTAAAGATTGTTGCTTGCATTTACTTCACGTCTCCTTGCTCCTCACAGTAGGCAATCATGACAGATACGGTGCTAACGGTGATATTAATATATATTTATTCAGTGGATGATTGAAGATGCTCTTACATATCCAAACTCAAAATTTATCATTTATTCTTAATGTTTTATTTGTAATTTGTGTCTGTGTATTTTGCAAAGCTGTGAGAGAGTGTGTATTGAGGCACGGTTTTCATAAGAGAATCAGAAGACCATTTCTGCTGTAAAAAAAGATAAAAGTAGTTGCATTCTGTCTGGAGAAAGGCCTGTAGGCCTGTATATGGAAAGAACCTGTGCAAACTTGCACAAACTGTGCAGTTGTAGGATCACGATGCTTATTGTGCAATTGGAGCTAGTGTATTAACATTCCATGTATGATTTTGTTAATTTAGCAAAGAAATATATTATTGAATTGATAATTGTCATACAGTAGAATGTTTTTCCAGGTTATATGTCCTGGATTCATTACCTTTTTGCAACATGACCAAATGAAAACATTTCATATTTGAATCCAGAACACTAATCCATACTGAGGGTGCCAAAAATCTGAGACCACACTGGAAATATGTTATTCATAATTAAATATAAATGTAAACTAGGACAATAGAAAGTTTTAAGATTTTGAAAAATAATTTTAAACAAGAACTATTAAGAAATATTTAAGATGCTGCATTTTTTTCTAGCTCATTAATTAAATAAGCAAATACTGTGCATCACATTAGCCCCTTTTACACATTAAACCTTGTAAATTACCATAAAATTACCCAATTAACTTTTCCGGTAAATACACAAACAATGGCATTCTGTCTTTTTACCAGTAAATTCTGTTCACACATCAATACCAAAATACTGGTAAATCTTGTTTTGTCATTCATCAGAAGTTTTATTTAAACACTGCACTGTTTTCTTCATCCACGTGGATGAGGAGAAGCACATTAATTTCGCTATCTGTCAAGTTTCACTTTTTTTTTTCCAGTGATAGGTGTAAGGGGATGATCACACAAATCATGTTTTTGCTCTTAAAAACACAATACGCATAATAGTTACTTTAGTATGCAGTATTAACTGCAGAGCCGCAGTGCTGATGAATAGAAAAGAAGGCAAGGTCTCAAGTGCAAGACACAGTATTACGGTCATGCATCTGTCTAGCAAATGTTCATATAGAAATACTATTAAAAGCAGCACCACTTACTGTAAACATCTCCAAGAGAGCTTTATGATCGGCCTAAAGCAAACTTCTTATGTCAGTGCATCTGACCCTGTACAAGCTCCTACCATTAATCCTATTCTTTGTTCACACATAGAATCACACCGGTAATTTACTGGTAATGTTACAGCTTCTCTTTCCGGAAAACTGCCAGAACTGATTTACTGGTGTTTTTGAAAAGATCCTGTTCACACATTATTTCTAAACCAGTAAAGACTATGTGTGAAAGGGGCTAATGACTATGGAAGCTCCTTTGTGCAAATGTCAGCTTTCTTTGCTCTACAGCAAAAATATTTTCACTAGTTGCTTTAGAGCAGGGTTGGGCACCCCTGCTCCTGGCGATCGACTGTCCTGCAAAGTTCAGCTCCAATCCTAATCAAACACACCTGAAGCAACTAATTAGGGTCTTCAGGATCACTTAAAAATTAAAGGCAGGTGTCTTTGATTAGAGTTGGAGCTAAACTTTGCAGGACAGTCGATCGCCAGGAGCAGGGTTGGGCACCCCTGCTTTAGAGTTTCTGATCCCACTGTATATTTCTGTCACGCTAAACTGCGTAGTACCCTAAATGGGCAGCTCATTATGGAGCAATGCATTTGATCAAAAATAGTTCTCAAGCCAACATCTTGTTTTGGAGAACATAAAATTGTTCATATGCTGTTGAGACTGAGAACTGCAGGACTTTCAAGGCAACCAGAAGGACTATTCAGCAGAAAACAATCAATGAGTAGTTAGGGAATCATGTGTTGGAGGAGATACTGGTTTTGTTCTGAGCATTAAACAAACTTTGCAGCCAGTCCATTTTGTATTGATGTCTTTCAGATACTTCACCCAGTAGGGTTTTTTAACTTTCTTACAATGTCTTTCAATGTCAGTTCCCTGTCTTTTGTCTTTTCAATACAACAGCCTCTTCCTTGGACTCTTCCTCTCCTCTCTCTACACAGTCCACAGAGAGAAGTGCACAGCTCTCCTCTAATCAGTATAATTGGGTTACAATGACGTTAAAGTGAACTTTAGGCCTATCAAGCTTATGGAAAATGTCAATATTGTTCCCTTTAATATTCTGTCATCTGACAACGGGCTTGGGCAGCTGTGACTTCACTTTTGTGTCGGGCTCCCTGAGGGGCTTAGAATGGCAAAATCTCATCTTGTGCTGCATTAAGCAGTTTGCTTTTAATTTAGGAGTAAAAGGATAACAAAAGGATTTCCACTGATTATCATTGGGTAAAAAATGTCTCTGCCAGCTTAATCCATCCTAGTGCTCCGTAAGGACAATACAAGGAATTGTGAGGAAAGCATGGATGGCAAGATCTGTCTGTCATGTTTGTTCTGTTCCATCCATCCATCCTTGTCTGTCTTTTGTCTATGATTCTACATATCTGTCCCAGTGTTGCCAAGTCTATTTTATGCTGCTGTCATAGGCTTCTTTTTTTTTTTTTAGTCTGGGGGTTTTGTGTGATTTTAACATGATTTTGGTGATTTTGATGCAGTTTTGACAGCACGTTTCCCCCAGAACGTGATTGGGCTAGTTTTTGTCGTGACTACTTTTGGGTAGCAGTTGTGCTGGTTTTGTTACACAGACCTGGCAACCCTGATCTGTCCATCCATTTGCATGAGTAAATAAAAACATTAGGTGTTTTCCAATGAGGTTTAGTTCCATTCCTGTCTGTGCTGTTTGTTTACCTTGCAACGTAATGAGTCCACCATAGAAAAATTTAAAAACCATGAGTATTTATTTGGTGTGTGTGTTTGTGTGATTATGTAAGCCCTTTCAACTTGCTCTACAGACACACACACAGAGGCACACCTTACAACCGGTGTGTGAACAGGTGTGATGTGTTTGGAATTTAAATTGTGTTTCAGAATTCAGTTTACCTGATTATCTGTCAGGGAGGTTCGAGCTTCTGACCCACACAAACACTGCATTGCAGATTCATCAGTTTTGGTTTACCTTCAGTTTTGTTTCCTGTGGTTCAGAAGGTCATATTCCATCATAAAGCAATTTCAGCAATGTTTCGCCTGTGTTGCTACTGCATTTCAAATTGATTTGTTTTTCCCAAACACCCCAATTTCAAATGTGCTTGTTTCCCGTGTTTACAAGAGGCCTGGTAAATATCGAAGTCCCCTGATGGAACGTCTAGTCATACCATCAAGACTTGCCACCTGTTTTTTTTTTTTTACTGTTTACTCCAAGGATTAAGCTAGATTAACACAGAGCAACCCTGCCTTAAGGGAAAAAAGTGAAAAGTGAAACGTGGCTTCGGTGAACCCTGTACCAATGGATCATTTGATGTGTAAACCATTTCTTACGCTGGCCGTCTGAGTTGTCTGGCAACTGCACAGCCAAATTACAAGGGAATTAAGCAATGTGCACCCCATGATGCTTCGATAATGATAAATGCGTAGATGAGTTAGAATACCGTCTTGCACTTGAGGCGGTCCGCTCACCTCTATCTTATGAAAGAAATGGTAGCAAAATTGCCTCTCAGTAGGCACTGAGCTGTATCAGTGAGTTCATTATGTTATTGTGCCAGATGACATGCTGGATGGAAATACAGGTTATGATATACAGTACAAGAGCTTTCACGTTGCCTTTCATCATATCACCCTTATATTGCAAAGCTCCTGTTGAGGAGGTTTGCGTGAGATGTTGTGTAACTCATAATGGTTAGAAGCATGTTCTGTTCAAGAGGTTTACAACTGATATTTGTGGGTTTGACAAACAGAGGGTTTTTAAGGCTTGTGGCTCCAGATATAAGAGTAATACAAATGCAGGGCGTTCATGTGAATACAGCTTTTCATAATTCATAATTAATTCCCTTTGTAAAGCCTCACTAACCTGCATTTTAGCACTTGTAAAAAATCGCTGATGCAAACATAACTTTCAGAACTTTTTTTTTTCTACCTGAAAATATCTCTTTTTTTCTATGACTATGACTAAGACTATGAATAATTAATAAATATTGTAACCAGATATTTTTCCTCTTTGTTTCCTACCTTGCTGATTATATCTTGTTTTATATTTCTATAGCAATAGCATCTCCAGGGTTGTGTAATACCAATAAAATGTTATATTAAATTTACTGCAATAAGATAATAAAATAATTCAAAAAAAAAAATGTGAAGTACTTGATATTTTCTATAAGCTTGCTCACTTAAAACTTCATCACATTGCTGCCTGAATATAGCAACATTTTGCTACAATTAAATTATTTGTATTTTCCTTCCATTTGAAAGTATGAAATATTGTTTGTACTCTTTTTTTCATATTCAGTCAAATGATATGCATGAATACATGGCACGGGTTAGAAACCATTTGCACCAGTAAAGTTTTGCAGTCTTGTTGTCTGTCTACAATTTATTTGCAGTAATAAGATGATATGTTCTATGATCAGAGCCATCTCAAAAGTTAGTTAGCCAAATTAGTCAGTTAGTGTGGCTTTCAGGTTGCTCTTTTACCCTTGCGCTCTGCCATTTTTGCACATTTGCACAACAGCAGTTTCTCATTATTTGAGCTCATGGCAGTCTTTGCTCCTGCGGCCATGGGCTGAAACGTCCACTTCTGTCTGAGTGAGCCTTCTGGACAATCTGGACAATCTTTGTCTGTTTCCAAGCAAACCAAACAAGAGGCAGGCATGACTACACAGAATGACAATAAATGCGAGCCAAACAGCAACATCTGATAGAGGCGGACATTTGTGTCTGGTAACTGTTGTCTGAACTCTCGTCCACCGATTGAGCAGAGTCTTAACATTAGAAGAAACAGATTGAAACTGCTTCAGTGGCTTACATGAGCACACCGAATCCTTTCTGTATACCCCACAAATTATGTTGTCACCAAAGGAAGTAAAGTAGATCTTATCAGATTGGCCTTTCATGGTGCCAGGCAACTGGCTTAAAGAAATCAGACACAAAGATTCAACAGGCAAGAATCCTTTTCCACTGGATTAGCAACAAGACACTTGTTTGCAGCGGCCATTTAGTATGCATGCATTTAAACACTGCGTATAAACCATTTGCTTGATTGATGCATGTTTTGTTTATAGTCTGCAAGAGAATAGGGATTAGTGTTAGGCTCCACAATGCACTTCATTCATCGTTTAATTGTTTTAAATGAGACCATTTTTCTAAATGACCACATTTATCTTTTTTTGAGAGGATGTTACATTCACTCTCTCCAGCTGATTGTGGCTTATTATGGTATCCTGTGAAAGAGAGCAATACTTGTAGAAGCTAGTGTTTGTTGTCTACTATCTTTACACACACACAATATATATATCTTAATATATAAAATTAATTTTAAGAAGCCATTGCTCAGTATCAGACTTCAGTGTCACATGATCTTTCAGAAAACATTCTGATTTGGTGTTTAAGAATCCCTTTTAGTATCACAGCAGAAAAATTGTAATGCGGCAGTGTGGAAATTAATCGATTAATAGAAATTTCAAAATAACAGCATTTATTTCAAATAGAAATATTTTGTAATATTATAAATGTATTTACTTTCACTTTTGATCCATTTAAAACATCCTTGTTGAATCAAAGTATCAAAAATCATAGTGATGCCAGATTTTTTTTTTTTTTATGGTAATGTATAAATAAACCACTGTATACTACTATTTTGCTATACTACAATTTATTTACTTATTTATTTACTTGTGTTTTACAATTTATTTACTTGTTTCATTTATTTATTTTTGTTTATTATTTTATTTATTTATTTTATGACATTACATGGCTTAGTGGTACAGGGGGTTGTGATTATCACATGGACAATAAAAGAAATTGCATACAGTTTCTGGAGTAACGATTTAAAATAATACTATAATTGAAAACTGCATATCTGTGTGTATCACGACAAATTTTGAAGGCGGTGCACATTTTATTTTGTGATTTGATTAAGCTGACGTGTCCTGAATGACAATATCATCGCTCCATTACCAGCAGAATTGGCGTGCTCGTCTGATGTGTGCAGGAGTGGCACGCAGGGGACACTGCTGCCCTAGGCAACTGCCAATATCGTCTGTGCTAGAATCTGCCACTGAGTATCCTTCATTCCTTCTTCAGATGAGTGTAATGATAGTTAAGAATGCATAAAACCTGTCCTGTGTTTCTGTAAGTTCCCTAATGACCAAAGGTCTGTGCCAGGGGCGATTTTAGGATTTTAGTCTTAGGGGGGCTCAGTTCTGGACCTGTGCATGAGCTTGTGTGGTTCAGAGGAATAATTATTGCCTTAAGTTTGAGAGATCACAAGTTAGAATCCCCTTTGACTCACTTATTTTTTTTTTGGTTTAATTAACATTTCATGCATTTGAAATATCATGTATATGAGTAACAGAGGTAATTGGTTGTAGTTTATGTCTGTGACTTTACTGGAGTGTGCGTCTGTGACAGCTTTGCACGGCTCCAGGTGAAACATTGTCACCGGATTATGACCGGGTCCACCATTGACGAGAAGGAAGGAAATAAAGGGACAGTTCACCCAAAAATGAAAATTCTGTCATTTACAGTACTTATCCTCATGTTGGTCCAAACCTGACTTTCTTCTGTGGAGTACAAAAGAAGATATTTTGATGAATGTTGGTTACTAAACAGTTTAGGTTACCTTTGACTGCCATTGTATGTAAAAAATATCTTCATTCATGTTCCACAGAAGAAAGAAAGTCATACCGGTTTGGAATGACATAAGGGTGAGTAAATAATGGTAAAAATTTTAATTTTTGGGTGAACAATCCTTTTAATTTAACAAACTTTTTTTTGTTGTTGACAATTGGTAAGAAGAGAACGCATGGAATAACCTCAGATAGCTTACTACAGTCACTTTTCAGCAAATGTGAAGGCTTTTTAAGGATTCTGTCAGCTGAGTTAATGTCGAACCCTAAATAAGTTCTAGAAATGTCTGTGGTCTGGGCAGGTATCAAACCTCTCAGTGTCTTCCCAGTTCTGAGATTCTGCTTCCCCCAAGCTCATCTCAGACTTTCTGCTCTGTCAGATTAAACATCACTTCATAAGCTCTGGCATCTGACTTGATTCTCAAACTCCCAGAAACTCCCATCATTTTTGAACATACTGCCTTCCTCACTGAAAGTCGCATTCTGAAGTTTTTCAATTTTTCCAAACACAAGGGTCAGTTTCAGTTGCCTGTCATATTGGATCAGGTTGTGTGAATGAAGCAGGAGTCCAAACTCCCATCCGCAAACATTACTTTTGACAGGAGCGCTTGCGATCCCAGCTCAAACCACGTTCCCTGGGCCACTTCAAAATTGCACTTGGGTATTTTTATTGCGCTAAACAAAACAGGCAACAAAGAAAAACTCCTTCTACCACACTTTAATTTCTGGGACAGCCTCACTTATTCAGATTGCAGGTCAGTTGTTGACCTCATGGGGTCAGTCACATTGCTCCTAACTACTTTTTTTATTCCCCAGAACTGAATGAAAGTTAGAAGAAGGGCATATGGGAAAAGCGAGAAGTCTCGCCCAGTGTAAATTCACATCATGTCCTGCGCTGACTCACCGAGGAGGGGGGTGTATGTAGGTAATTTACTAAATGGAGGCAGTAACAGTGGTGATTTATTCAAAATATGACACTGGTAATATCGTCATAACATGGAGCGGCATGGAGAGAAACGGCAAGGGGATGTTAAATAAATCAGCCGGGCCGTGTTGCTTTATGTTGGTCTTTCTCCTGCACCAGAATACATGATGGATATTAATACACCTGTTTTTACTGTCTGTTGTGCCATTAAATCTACATTTGATGGTTATTGTTCAGAGTCCAACTTATATCCCCTAACAACATGGGATTTTAAATTAACGCTATGAATGGTGTGACTCAGCTCTGTCGATTTCGGTTTCCAGACGCGCCGTCACACGAGTACCGCAGACTCGTGCTGTCCAGACCAATCATTTTGAAAATGCCAGATCTGTATTAACGCACGTTGAGCTTTTACAGCAGCAATATGTCTGTGTGGTGTGTTTGTGTATAGCAAAATGTTAACTGAATATCTTTATATTATAATAGTAGGTGACGTTTTGATTACTAGGTTTGTGCTTGTGTTACTCCATTTTCCCCAATGTTCCGTGGTTTTATTTCCCATCTCTAGCTGAGTGCGGCTCATCTGTCATCAACAATGAAGGGATTCTGCTGTCACCGAATTACCCCATGAACTACGAGAACAACCACGAGTGCATTTACAGCATACAGGTGCAGGCTGGGAAAGGAATCAACATTTCTGCCAGAACCTTCCATCTGGCCCAGGGTGACATTCTGAAGGTATTTCTACATGTATGCCAAATTTACAGGCAAAGGTGACACAGAAGTGCTTCTGAAGTGGCATTTAGGTGTCTTAGGTACTGCTCAGAGGTAGCTTAAATGCATTTACACAGCAATTACAACTTTATATTTAAATTTACAATACTTTGATATCAGGGGCTGATTTGGATCTGAGCAGGCGTAATTTAGTCTGGCTTTTAGTCTTGGCATTGTGCCTTTACCCTGAATTTTGAGCTGGCACAGAGCAGCCTTAACTTGGCTATGTAAAGACGCATCTATTTACAGGGCTGCAAAAAAGAGAAATGTAAAAAAAAAGAAACAAGAA
Organism: Sinocyclocheilus anshuiensis; assembly: GCF_001515605.1. Lineage (NCBI taxonomy): Eukaryota > Metazoa > Chordata > Actinopteri > Cypriniformes > Cyprinidae > Sinocyclocheilus > Sinocyclocheilus anshuiensis. Next base: position 281,541 of record NW_015548236.1, on the reverse strand, counting down.
AAAAAGAAGAAAATTCTGTCCTCTTTTTCTGTCCTCCGTCCTCTTCTTCTCACTCATTTACTTAACATCTTATAACTTCTATAGAATGTAAAAGGCAAAACTGTGAAAAGCTATGGGCCATTATTGTGCAATATAATTAAAGTGAATGTGGACAGGGCTTGTCTAGCTTTAAAAATTATTCAAAATTACCATAAAATGTTGTAAAAGTTGTACGTAGAAATCATGTGCTATAGTGTAAGCCTTCTAAAGTCATATGATAGCTTTGTGTGTGACACAGGCCGAAATTGAAGGTGTAAATCACTTATAATCTTCCACTCCAGTGAACTGTAATGACTGGATCATTGAGTCAATGGATTAAACTCTGGATCATTATGAGTTGTGAACGAATCATTTACATTACATTTAAATGTATGCATTTGGCAGACTCTTTTATCTGAAGGGAATTACAGTGAACGCAGTATAAGGCTAGATGTCAAGAATTTCAGTTAAAAAAACAACTTTTATTTCAGTCTGTTCTACACACAAAGATGGCTTCAGTAACTGTTGTGTACAAGCCATATGGACCTCTTTTATGAGGCCTTTTTGTCATTTTTGGCTAAAATTGTCTAAAATAATTTCATGCTCGACAGAAGAAATTAAGAGATATTCATTTTGTTACATGTGAAAAGGGATTTAAAAAGTAAAAATCGCGCCAGTTTAAATGATCATGTTCATGAACGTCACATTCATTTTTATTTTTCCTTTCATCTTAAGACATACAGTGTGTGACTGAAAGGGTCCTGCAGATGTTTCTGTACACATCCAGATAAACAGAGAGCAAGAATAACGAGTATCTTAGAAAGGCTTTTTTTTTTGTCTGTCTGTATATAGAACAAACATCAGGCAGCATTTTCTTTTTATCTTGCTGTTATTTGTGATCTACATTTGATCTTACTGCCTTCCAGATCTATGATGGTAAAGACAACGCGGCTCACATGCTGGGGGCCTTCACCGGTTCATCTATGCTGGGTCTGACCCTCATCAGCACCTCCAATCACCTTTGGCTGGAGTTCTACAGTGATGCGGAGACCACTGGGGAAGGCTTCAAACTGGTCTATTCCAGTAAGTTATTACATTGGCCCTATACACTGCACACACCTCTGCACACGAGGGCTTGACCTTAGTAATAAAAAAATGCTATTCACACCAAATAAAGTGCCCATCTTAATAAAGAGCACCTTTCTCGTAAGAGTCACTCACATTGCAGACGATTGACAGGAAGAAGGCAGTAGATGGAATGTTATTGCTCTATTTTGACCAACGGAGTGTTTCCTACAGGCAAGTGATAGTGGATGATGGCTTCTATATAGGGATGCACCGATTGCCATTTTCTTGACCGATTCCGATTTCTGATTTTTTTGTAAGTGTGACCTGCCGATACGCGGATTCCGATTTTCTTTCTAAAATCTATAATTGACAGCACATACAAACAAAAATCGATGCTATTTTTAATGCAAAAAAATATATATTTACATAATAAAAAAAAATATTGAACATTACAATTCCACCACTCCGGACAAAGTTACAGATGTTCTCTCACTTAGACAACTCTCAAAATAAATTGCTCTGTGACTAGAAAAGAGGTAGAAATAACAATTAACTGAAAAGGATGTTTCTTAAATTGTAATTTTTTCACTAACCTTTAAAATGTGTCATCTTTCACATCAAATTCTTACAATGTTTCAATTAATTGAGTTAGAATAATAAGAAACTGTAGAGCTGTTTCCATTCAAATGAAATCAGTATCAATAAAAAATCTTTCCACTGCAGGAAATACAGAAGCTGCATCTGAAGTGGCATTAGATGCATTTATACAGACTGTTTGATGAAGCTGAGGTGCCATAAATGCATTTTTCTAATGCATAAAGAATTTTATAAGATTAATGTTTAAAATATTTTTTAAAAAATACAAATAATAAATGTTGGGAAAAATGCAATGATAGCTTTAAATATGAAACCAAACCAGTAGGTGGCAGCAAATGACTTTTTGAATGAGTGAGTCATTTAGTCCTTTATTCAACAGATTCGTTCAAACGACTGATTCATTCAGACTGCTGTCTTTATGAATGGGTTACTGAATCATTGACTCACTTGATTCGTTCAAAAACGTGGATTAATTCAGTAACTAAACACCGCTGTGTTGCTCGGAGACACAAAACAGTTCTGCTGTGGCTTTGATTGGAACTAGTTTCATTAGTGAAAATTAGCAAAAACAGTCAAAATGTAAGTCACTTCACTTCTTGTTTATTGAACTACTATTGTGTAAAATCACACTGCAATCGTGTTGAAACATTTTGGTCGTGCAATGTAGCGTATCTAAATCATATTATAAATTTCTACTTTTTTACTACCGCGGTATGCAACCATAACTTTCTGTGAGTGCTGTTGCACTCTTTTGTTTTAATTTCTGCACCAGTCTCTCTCACACACTCACTCAGATTGCGCGAGACTCATCAGGCACGACATAAGTACATAAGTACGATTTTCAAACTCGTCGGATCGCCGTTGTTTTCACACTGCATTACTATCTGGGGTAGCATTTAGTCGTTGCTGTGTTCACACTGCACGATGGATCTGCGACAGGGGGTTTCACATTGCATGACTTCACAATAGGAAGAATTGCCGACAGCTCTGTCTGGTGCGGGGTTGCCAGGTTTTCACAACAAAACTCGCCCAATTACTACTCAAAACTAGCCTGAAAATAGCCCAATTGCTTTCGAGGGGGTCCCCCAGTAAAAATCGCGTTCAGGGGTAAAATACACATTTTTTTGGCGGGGTTCTCCTGGTACAATTCACATTACAGGGCCTAAATATCACGTTATTGGGGTCGCTTCAACCTGCTGACATAAAAAACAACCGGCGGCAATCGCGGATTTGGCAACACTGGTCCGCAAACTACGTTTGCTCCCCGAACTTGGTCTCTCATTGGCTGTAGGTCATCGCCGATGTGTTTTTCAGTCAGAATTCATTTCACACAGCGTGATTGTGAATCGCGTGCACCGATTTGCCCCCGATTTCGGGCATTTGTCGGCGATTTCGCAAAACCTGTCGGCGAGTGAAAAATCGGGCTAAAATTGTGCAGTGTGAACTCGGCATAAGTGTGACGTCAAAACAGACCGGTGTTATGACGATTTGTGCTACCCGTTCAGATTGTGCTACCTCCCATTAAAAAGATAGGTAGCACAAATCGATAACGAAAACTGCAACCTATCAGATTGTGCTACCAGCATCTTATTCATGTGGTTTGAGGCTTTTTTAATGTCCATACCTACCACTACCCTAAACCTACCAGTCCATACCTACCCTTACCCTAAACTTACCCTTAAAACAATGCAAATATATTTTTGGTAGCACAATCTGATAGGTAGCATGTTTCGTCGGTACACCGGCTCGGAATCGGCAGACTGACCGGCCGGTCACAGGTCTGAGCCGATCATGCGGAAAACCGGCAAATTCCGGTCCCTGGCCGGTCGATCGGTGCGTCTCTACTTCTATATTAACAACATATCTTGCATATTGCCACATTGCCCGTTAGTGAGCCACTTTATGTTTTTCTTGATGATAGTGTGAGCAAAACATATAAGATGCAAGGAAACATGTTATTGCTAAACCATTTTTCATAGTTCTGTGCTATCAGGCCGTATATTTGCTGATAATGGAGCATTAGTTGGATGAATTTGTTCTTAATTGCAGTTCATACATTTTCTATGGATGTTCTGTGGTGGGCTGTGAGCAATGTGTGATATTTTAATGTTTGGCCTTGTCCTCTTGAATGCATATGTTTCTGTGTATTGTCTGATGCATTTCTGCACAGTTCTCATATCTGTGGCACACACAAGGTCATAGATTTGGCTGAAGCATTTTTATGTGCATTTTAAAATCAATTAGAAGAATAATAGCTGATATAACTGATCAGTTGTTCATGTATAGAAATGTTTACATAAATATGAGTTTGTTCACTACATTTTAAATGTAATGCGTTACAATTTACAGCCATTAAACTAATATAAAAAAGCAAAAAAGGTTTAAAAATGTATTTTATACAGTGTTAAAATATATTAATTTTTTTACATTTAAATATTGTTTGATCTCAGATAATGTTAAAGTAAACACTGTGTGGTTTAAAATGTTAACCATTAAAATTTTAATGTTTAGAGCCAGACACATACAGCAATGCCAGGAAATGTAAAGTTCAGCAAACTGTTACTTCTCAGTGTTGCTTCTTGCTGATATTTTCTACCATTTTGAAGCATAAACAAGGCTTTAATGTGAATAACATAACTATCAATGATTCATGAACTCAAAATATTTTCATTCAACAAATGAAAATGTGCATATAATCATATGATGCTTATATTGCATTCAGTCAAATCTGCACTCTAGAAATATTAGGAGGGATTATTTACAAAATTTTTGTGTGACACAATTGCATCACTTTGTACTATTGCTCGATTCCAAAAGATTTGATTTCCTCAGAACTCAACAACCAGTAGATAGGAAACACACGTTTTCTTACACAGGAAGGACGTAACAAAAGCATGAGAACACCTGAAACAATCAGCTTTTGGTCAGCTCAAAGGGATTATCAGGAAGTGGACCAGTAGAAACATGACTTTGTCTCCACTGACCTTGGCTTTATTGGCCGAGAGCCAGAGTTGTGCAGGCACTTGGTCTGAATTTGGTACGCTTTAATGCTATTGTGCTCACAGTGTGGAATTCAACAAGGTTTTAGTTCCAGTGGGGGGTAAAGTATTAACCTGCTGGTGGGCTATCTCATTTGAAATCGACTAAATCCCTGTCTGTCTACGATTCCATTCCCCCTGAAGGATTAGCCATTTGAGTGTATAATAAAGGTCAGAGAGAGCCAGAGAAGCCGGGCCACCTCCGGTATCTAGATGTTGTAATTTAGAGACCTTATCCAGGACGGGGGGAGAATGTAGCTGATTAAAATAGCAATGTTTATTTGGCTGAGTCCTAATCTCAACCCAAGCGTGCTGTGAAACCACGACCTGTAATCAACTAGCAATCAAAGCCGGGTGTCATATTTTAGTGAAGTTGTTGCCTCCACCTACAGTTGATGCTAAGTGCTGTTGTGTTTATCTGTACTTAACAACTTGCAGCATACTGGTGGACCGCTGATAAGCTATACAAGTCCCCATGTGGTCATCTTAAGAGACCTATTATTTTTGAGAGAGTAAACTCTAAGAAAAGAGGATTTTGCTAAACCGAGACACCCTCACAGTCTTTGTAACACTTTAATAACTTTTTTTTGTGTTGCAGAACTGAGATTTGGTACTTAATGAACATTATTGAATTAAAAAGCATCATATTATGCTTGACTAATCATTGCATATGTTATAATAGTGATTTTATCAGTATATATATATATATATATACTGATAAAATCACTATTTGCATGTATATGAAATCATAACATGCTAGTGTTTAATAACTTGTTAATGAAGGTTACTATAAAAAGAAACTTTGAAAAATTAGTTTTCAAGTTTTCCTTTCTCTTTGGAGTGTTACAAGCTGTTCGTGAATAGATAAGATCCCTGAAGTTGCAAAGACTAAAGTCTCAAAACCAAAGAGATATTCTTTATCAAAGTTAAGACTCTGCCACACCCCCCTAAAACGGCTCGTTCTAACACACCCCCACATATCTACCTCACTATGTGGGAATATTTGCATAATGCGCCCAAATGTGCACGCAAAGAAAGAAGGCGTGGTTTCAGTAACCACAGTTAGTGTTGAAGCAGCCATGTCAGGGAGACGCTGTGTGTTTCTAGGCGAAAGCAAAAGCACTTTATTTGGCCTTCCGAAAGTAGATGCATTTAGGAATCACTTACACTCACTTACAACAGAACAGCAATGCATTTTATGGACGACCGTTTCGTGAACCTAGGAGAGGAAATTCTGACTTTGCTATGACAATCTGG
>NW_015548236.1:266255-275460 GCF_001515605.1 Sinocyclocheilus anshuiensis | reverse complement strand
GTATGTTTTGTTACTAGTTTAAGTATTTGCTATTGACTGTTCAAATGCGGAGTTTTGCGCATCGTGTGTGTGCGCGCGCGCACGTGTGTGTGTGTGAGAGAGAGAGAGCGAGAGAGACAGCGTCACATCACAGTAGAGTCAGCTGTCTTAACCGCGGCTTGTGTACTGCATCATTAGTGTTATTAACATAACATTAACATAACAGTTACACAAAATAATGATCTTTAAAAAAGCATTATATGACCCCTTTAAAATTATGTGATATACTGACTGAGCTGCCATGTGTTTTCGGCTATTTCTGAGTACTGGCTGTTTAATGATAATGAGTCATAGCTATACAATTAATAACAGGATGTGTCGCACAGTGAGAGGGTCTGTGCTGTGGTTCTGATTATGGCTCCAAATTAACCAAGCACTTAATCTTAATTGTTCTGCCTGCTTAGCAAGGGACCGTCTCTGCCTACCAGCCCAGTAGGATCTTAACTTCAAATTGTTGCCGTTAATGATCACATTAATGGCAAACTTTTACAGCTTTGCCACAGCGCAGCATGAAAATATCAGGCAAAGAAAATTTCAGCAATCATCGCTGTAATGACCTCATAAAGCTGAATGCAGTATGGTTTGTTCTCGGTCTTATTCTAGTCTAGTCTAATCTAGTCTAACTAAACTTATCATAGTGCTCCATTTTTGTCATTTTTGACAGGTTTATGGGGGGATAAATGACATAAAAAGTACAATAAAAGCACTATTCATAAGAAAATATTGACATTGTCTGGAGTCAAACAGCCATCAGTAAGCTAACAGCCATAATGTCTTTCAGGTTTTGAGCTGTCTCACTGTGAAGACCCTGGGGTGCCCCAGTTTGGCTTCAAGGTCAACGACCAGGGCCACTTCTCTGGCAGCACCATCACCTACAAGTGCGACCCCGGATACACACTGCACGGCAGCGGCGTGCTCAAATGCATGACGGGAGAGAGGCGGGCCTGGGATAATCCTCTTCCTTCCTGCATCGGTAAGACTTCAGCGGCTCAAACTATGTAGAAAGGATGTGCAGTAATTTATTAGTGTACTATGAAGCAGGGTCACAGTCATAGATGAGTATAATCAGAATAAGTACAGTCTTTGAATTCTCTCAGCTTTGACTATTGTTTGAAAATACAAAGTCACTAGTTCATGAATCTAGAAAGATAAAAGCCTTTCCACGTCAGTAAATTTCGCAGTCTTATGATTCTACTGAAAGAATGCAAGTGATTTATTTGTAACAGCACTACTATTTGCATCCTAGTAGTCTGGTAAAGCCAGAAAAGCCACAGTAAAATGTATATTTGATGTTGTACAATGGACGGGACTTGCATATGTTATGATATTTTGCATGGTGTGCTTATATGCAGGTTACTTCATGAATCGACCTTACACTTTCTTCCCTCTAATCCGACTCTTTGCGTTGGTCCTTATCACTCTGGGTTATTTTGCAATATAATGTCCAGCAGACTGTACGTTGAAATTATATTATAAGGAAAAAAAGAATGAGCTGTTAATTCAGGTTGTCAGACTGTGAAGCTCTTTTCAAATATCTTTTGATTATTATCTTTTGATTTCGAATATCTGTTAATTAATATCCAATATAAATGTTCTAGTACAAATATAGACTAATGTAAATGTACCCCACTATCACCACCCTGTGTGTGGTTATGCATTTAATAATGCACCAGGACTGTAAGTGTAAACAGACTGTAAACAAAAGGAACTTACATAGAAGTTACAAAGGATCATTACCGTTAACGGTGACTCAGTACAATATATTGGTCCATTCGTTCACAACCAGAGCTTAATGTAGCATTAGGAATCAAGGGGTCAAAAAGCAAAAAAAAGTGCAAATATATGAATGTTGTAGGTTAAAGGAACAACATAATTCATATATAAATTAACATATTAAAAAATTACAATTATTAGTAACACTTTATTTGAATTCTCACTATTAACTAGCATGCACATTACTAGCATATTGGCTGTTTATTAGTACTTATTGAGCATTTAATAATGCTAATGCCTGCATATATTAATATATTAGTGCCTACATGACCATATTTTAGATCCCTTAATCCTAATCCCATACCCAAATTTAACAACTACCTTACTATTTATAAGTAGCAAATTAGGAGTTTAAGGCAAACTTCATACTACCTTCCTAACTATTAATAAGCAGCAAATTAGGAGTTTATTGAGGCAAATGTCATAGTTAATAGTTAGTTAAAGGGATAGTTCACCCAAAAATGAAATTTCTGTCATTAATTACTCACCCTCGTGCCATTCCAAACCCGTAAGACCTTCTTTCATCTTCGGAACACAAATTATAAGATATTTTTGATGAAATCCTAGAGCTTTCTCATCCTGCATAGACAGCAATGGAACTACCACGTTCAAGGTCCAGAAAGGTACTGTAGTAAGGACATTGTTAAAATAGTCCATGTGACATCAGTGGTTCAACCGTAATTTTATGAAGCTACGAGAATACTTTTTGTGTGCAAAGAAAACAAAAATAACAACTTTATTCAACTATTTCTTTTCTTTCGTGACAGTCTCCGCCACACGTTAACGAGAGTCCCAATTTTCATTTTTGAGTGAACTATCCCTTTAATAGTGAGAACTGGACCTTGAAATAAAGTGTGACCCAATTAATATGTAAAATGTACAAGATGACATTATAAGATCAGTAATTGTCAATTATTGTATTGCATTGTTTTTTGTATGTGTGTGTGATTAGTGTTTGCTTTTGACATTTGAAAAATTCAAGAACTATATTACTTAATGCAAACAGGCAAATTCATGAACTACAGAACGGTACATATTCTTATTAGAACATTAATGATCGCTTCATGTCTTTAACGTCCTTTTAGCGCATGGAGATTTTTTGTTGTCATAGAAACCACATTTGAACTTCGGTATTGGAGAGTGTGCATCATTCCAGCCTGATCTCTCCTTCTGGTTATCATAACTGAGCTCAGTGTTGCTCTCAGCCATTTGTCATAATTATCAAGGGCTGCAGTATAAGCCCCTCCCAATTTCTGTAGCTAGCAAAGCAGCAATATTGCTCATATTTTGCACAAGAAAAAGCACATCATTAGAGATCTTAAAATGCCACATTAGGCTGCCTTTAACCTTTTAAAGTAAATCCTTCTTAAATGAATACAAACGGCAAATGTTTCTTCACAAAATTAGCGATGGTGGAAGCCCCTCGCACCATCTGCGATTAATGGTGCTGGTTGTTAATTTTGTAGCTGATGCAGGGGGTCCCGGTTGAGCTATGGAGATGATTCTTCATCAAGTGTAGCGCATGAGGGGTTGAGATAGGACAGTGTGCCGCTATTACTTCCTTCATTTTCCTGATGAATGGTGATTATGGGGATTTAGCCTCCAATGAGTTGGATATTGGTATGTCTACTGACCCCAGATCAGATTTGCTCACTATTAGATTTAGTTTTAATGAGGTCTGATTAGACTCAAAGCGCTCGTCCAAATTGCTTCCACGCGGCAGACGTAGATAAAACACAGTGACTTTCCTGTGTTAAACACAGAGCATGTTGTTTTTACTCGCATTCGTCTCATTTCTATGTCAAAACCGATGGTAGGCTTGCAAAATACTAATCAGCCTTGAAGTTTCAGGCTGATATTTTTCAGGCTTATCTGCCAGCATTAATAATACATACTTAATAATGTGGAGGATATTTCACTTCCTTTGACAAGCGAAATGTGCAGGTCATTTGATGTGACCTTTAGCAAAAGTGAGATATATCAAAATAGTGAGAAGGAGTATCCTTTATTTATATTACAGATGAAATATTTAACTATTTTTATATTTTTTCATTCAAGTTCACAGGTAAAGAGTGAATGAGACACTCCAATTCACCCGTTTCTGCAGAGGAAGCTACACCACCGCATTGCTAAATCAGCATTCCTCTCAACAGCAGCGCCATAATCTGTGGGCCGAAATGCGCAGTCATAAACACACCTAGCATGGGACGGTTCAACAAGTCATGTTGTCATAATTGCGCTAAGAGAGGACATACGAATTTTCAGCCTCAAACCAGGGGCCCCTTCAACTCCTAATCTTCCTGCATTGATTTTCAACGCGTGAGCAGCCAATCAGGGGTGATTGAGCGCTCCTAACCGTCCAATGACACGTGATTGAGACGCTGCCCTGATGAGCGATGAACATGGCAGGATGTTGGTTTAGCGAGAAGCTGGGGAGGAAAACGTTTGGAAGATGCCTCTATTCCGGATGTCTAAAAAACTCTAATGTTCAGATTAATCAAGTCGCAATCTGAACCCTGTTATTCAGGCTTCATTGAGCTGTGCGTCCATTGTTTGTCATGTAGATGGTTTATGCAAATGAGGCTCAGTGACAGGAATTGCTGAAAAGGGAATCATTAAGAAACGGTGCATGTCTCTCTCGAAACTGTTCCTCCCGGCCCCTGCAGTTTTTTACAAGAGGGAGAATGGGAAAGACAGGATAGGGGAAGATAGAAAAGGGGTCTGAGGGGAAAAGAGAGTGCCTGCAATTAAAGTTTCCTAATAAAGTGCTAGTGAAAGCCGACTAATAATGAACAGAGTACAGAGGGCTAAAGTGGCTAGTCTGAATGCCATCAGGAGGCATCAAAATGGACGTCAGGCTCATTTGTTCATTTTTATTTCAACACTCGCCTGCAAATCTTCAGGGGCCATGATGTGTTTGTACAAGTGTGAGAGTATGCATAAACTCACCACTGTTTAATTCTTCTCAATTCTCTTTCTGTCTCTTCCTCCCACCCCGTTTTGTCCTTTCTTTTTTCCCAGCTGAATGCGGTGGACGTTTTAAAGGGGAGACATCAGGACGCATTTTGTCGCCAGGTTATCCGTTCCCCTATGACAACAATCTGCGCTGTACCTGGGTCGTCGAGGTGGATTCGGGCAACATTATCAGGTGCTGATAAGTATTCACTTCCAACTGTCCATCTGCTGTCCGTCTTCCTCTAGAATTAGCGACTGGAACATTATGAGCCCATAAGAATGCAGCCAGCGAATTCAGCTGAGACTAGAGGTCTTTATCTATTAATAAACCTCTAATGGCAAATCTGGCTATTGATGTACAGAGAGAAAAGGAGACATCAGATGAGCTGATGGTACCTCGTAAAATCTCTTTGTTTACCACCTGCACGGCCAAACTCATTATAAAGCTTAAAACGCTGTTGCACTTTTAATGTTGCACTACAACCCAATCATTTTTCCTCTTTCCGATTCTCTCAGCAACAAAAGCTTTTTGAAATCGCATACTCATTCATTATTTGTTCATTTGCGGCTGATGTCTCGATCAGACCAGATTGCTAAATTGTTATCAAGGACTGCTGCTCAAAAAGGAGATGTGATCGTTCTCCTCAATTATTGAAACCTGGAGCATAATATTTGCGATATGATTGTCTGACACTACCTCTGTGATTTATCACAACTCTGCAAAGAATTTTGAACATTCATTTCTACCAAATCAAACTCTCTTATGTACTGAATTCACAGTAAATATGGAATATTGTCATGTAAATATGGAACACTTTACATTTGACATTTTAGTATTATTGAGAGTAATGTTTGAATTAGTTTTTATACTGTATTTATATTTTGTCTTTTCATTTTCATTTTACTAGTTGTATTAATTTTGCTGTGTTTTGTCTTTTCTTGTGTTTATTTTTGTGTTTTTATAGTTTTTACAGTTATACAGTTTATACAGTTTTTATTATTTTTTATTTCAGTTGTAATTTGTTATTTTAGTACATCAAGTTAAACTAAATTAAAATAAGCAATATTGCCTCAACAACTAGCTGAAATAAAATAAGTTTAAGGTTTTTTTCCAGTTAATACATATTTAATTTCAAGTATCAAAAGTGTATTAGGTTTAGTTAGCTATAATAACTCATGCATGTTTTTTATTTTATGCATTGGAACAATAATGAATGGCACATCTGTTGTATGTCAGACAATCCTTTGTTTCTATCACTGTACATTGTGCATCTAATGAAGCATTACTTATATGACTGGATACATCTCCATGTGTTTATTTTTATATTAACAGCCTGCAGTTTCTAGCCTTCGACACCGAAGCGTCCCACGACATCCTGAGGGTATGGGACGGGCCTCCAGAGAATGAGATGTCTTTGAGGGAGGTGAGCGGCTCTCTGCTGCCGGAGAACATCCACAGCACCCTCAACATGGTTACCATTCAGTTCGAGACTGACTTCTACATCAGCAAGTCTGGATTTGCCATAGAGTTCTCAAGTGAGTTGATTAATTTTTTTCTGGAGTTCTTGATTGGAGCACTGTATTTCGATTGACAGCATACAGTAACTGCTCATAAGGTGCTAATTGACTGTTAATTGGTTTGAATGTGATTACAGGTTCAGTGGCCACTGCCTGCAGGGATCCAGGAGTGCCTATGAACGGCAGTCGTAATGGAGATGGTCGGGAGCCTGGAGACACTGTGACCTTTCAGTGTGACCCTGGGTATGAACTGCAGGGAGATGTGAAGATTACTTGCATACAAGTGGAGAACCGCTACTATTGGCAACCAAGCCCTCCTGTCTGTATAGGTAAGGGTTTATATTGAAATTTAATTAAATGAATGAATCTGTCAGAATGAGTATTTGGCTTTAGAATTATACAGGCTTTACCACAGCTACACAAATGTAACAGTGCATGTAACATTTGTGTGATCGTTTTATTGAAGTTATTAGATTATATTAAACAAACGTTACAATTAAATAAATGGATTAAAAATGTCAGGATCGGTAGCAGGCTAGTTTGGGACCAAATGTTTGTTTGTGTAAATTATAGTTTATTTACAGTTAATTTTCCTGCATTTTTAAGTAAAAAAAAAATTATTTATTTACTTTGTGTCACAATTTTTAAGGATTGTGATGAGCAAAAATCATGTGTGACAACTAAACTTTCATATTTTAGTCCATTCATTCATTCATTTTTATTTATAGGCACCTTTCATGACACTCAAGGTGTCAAGGACTTTTTACTGTAATGAACTGAATACTGATTCAACAAGTTATCTCTAAATTAGGATGTTAATTGTTATATTATTTTAATTGTTAGATGCAGTCAAAAGACCTCTGATACAGATATATGTGTTTAAAACTAGCTACTTTTCCTGGTGGGTTAGTTTTATGATAAATAATAGTTTAATAAACATACAGTATCAAACAGTTTACTCAAAAATGGGATTTGTGTCCCTGAAGCTTTGAAAAAGGCATGATAGTGTCTTGTATTTGTACACTGTATGCTATATGCTGATCTGTAAACATTAGACAAAGCCTCATACATAAAAGTATTGTTTTACTCGTTTTCATAATGCATATTCATCTAAGAGGCTGAGTTAATTGGTACATATTGCTTTAGATGTTGACAACAGAACTTGTGTCTAAAAAGTGCTCTAAAATTAGGCAGTTTTTATCAGCCCATTCTCAAGAGCTGTACGCAAACTGAGGGACCCGACACCATTGAGATTCCTTATCATCTCTGTGACATGAAAGTGTGCCCAAATGAATGAATATCAAGTTATGAGATACGGATTGTCTCTTCCTTTCAAAAGATACTTCATTTTGGAAGCAGGAAAGTGAGGGTACAGGATTTTTATCTTATCCTTTCATATTCTAAATAACCTTTTTCTCTTGCTGTAGTTCTCATTCTCATATATAAGATATGAGCGCTTTACATGGCCCGGTTCCTCAGAGGAGCTTAACATTTTCTCAAAATCTCTGTCTCCGCATGTTCACTCCAGCACTCTTTCTCTGGGCTCCTGGTTCGCACAGATGTTCAAGCCGCGTGTTTTAATAAGAGATTCTCCTCATGTGTTACTAACGCCCATATGCTGCTGATTTGAGTCCTCTGTGTTTTCCCAGCTCCGTGTGGGGGCAATCTCACCGGTTCCTCTGGGTTTATTCTGTCACCCAACTTCCCTCATCCATACCCGCACAGCAAGGACTGCGACTGGCTCATAGCCGTCAACTCTGATTACGTCCTGTCTCTTGCATTCATCAGGTAAAGAAATCTATAAGCTATTCTGTATGGCTGTGGTATTGCTTTAGATTGTTGAATAATATGATCTTTTTTTATTTATCAGTGGTGCACAGAAACTCATAATAAAAATTCACACAGTCAAAGGGGGCAGATACAACAACTGAATATATACATATATATATATATATATATATATATATATGCATACTGCATATGTGTGTGTGTGTGTGTGTGTGTTTGTGCACTTATTTATTTAATTCATTAATTCAAATTTTTTATTTTAGATACTCAAGCACCTTTACAACACCTATCATTTAACAAAGCCAATGGTAATTGAATAAGCTATGAACTAATTTATATTTTATTTCATTTCAATTTAACATTTAATGAAAATGTTTTCAGATTTAGTGGTAAATTATAAATGATGACAGAAATGTTGTTTTGGTTGAGCTGTTGCTTTAAAGAAATAAAACCAAACCATCTGTCAACCTTATTCCAACATACTGAATATGAAACCCATTTCTAAAGCATTAGCTGTTACTTTCTTGACTATCTTGATGGGTCGGACAACCCTCAATCCTCAGTTCAAAACTTATTTGGCCTTAGAACAACTTTCTCTTAAAAATGAAATCAATCATCACGCTGGTCAGGCTTTTAGCTTTCTGAAAGAGAACTTTGAGCTCGTTACTCTGAGCTGCTGAAAGCACATGCTCTACTCGGCAATTTCCAGCGAGCAAATACAGTATAGTTTTTTTGTGGAAACACTATATCAAAAGATCTTTTTTTGACATTGATGTGAGCAATGTTTATTTAAGTTGACCTAACATTGACGATAGATTGAGCAGGAGGGCATAGGCAGATAGATTCACAGAGAAGGACTGTCAGAGGCCTTTTTCTAAGAGACAAAATCAAACAAACTACTGAAAAATACTTTTTTCCCCCCTTTACAGAATCTGTGTAGGAAGAGCACACCTTGGGAATGCAGCATTCGTCAACAGATATATTATTAACCATGTTGATTTAGCATCATCAAAATTACATTACACCGAGTAGAGCAACTGGACTTCTCGTTCCCATCTCTGAGCACACGAGAGGGAGAGAGAGAAAGAGAGAGCAACTGAGAGAGAGAGAGAGAGAGCGAGAGAGAGAGAGA
>NW_015548236.1:264925-266245 GCF_001515605.1 Sinocyclocheilus anshuiensis | reverse complement strand
CTGAGAAATTACTCCCAAAAGACAATTTAAAGTCATTGTTGTGTAAAGCATCAAACAGACATTACAAAAAGTAGCTTCAGCAAGAAATATTTTGTTTGATCAAATTTATTACATATACTCTTTTGGACCATGAGGGTGAGTAAAGGATGACACAATTGTCATTTTTGGGTGGGTGAACTATACCTTTAACAATTAATTTTATTAATTTTATTATTATTACTATCGCTCTCTCTCTCTTTCTCTCTTTCGGCTTATTCCCTTTTATCTGGGGTCGCCACAGCGGAGTGATCCGAACAACTGATTTGGCACATGTTTTACGTTTTAAAACGTGCATTAAGAAATGAAATGCCGCTGTGTGTTGCTCGAAGACGAACAGTTCTGCTTTGTCTTTATATTTTTGTTGGCAAAATTGGGAGATGAACGGTTCTGTTTTGTCTTTATATTTTGGTTGGCAAAATTTAGCAAAACAGACAACATTGTGTCTAAAATAACACAATATTAACTTCTTACTTACTGAACTGTTGTATAATGTCAGTATCACATTTGCACTGGTGTGATATAAATGAATCAGCCATTTGAACGAATCAAATGAATGAGTAAATGACTCGATGACTTAATCATTAAGACATTTACCACCACCTACTGGCAGTTCTGGTTTATTATTTAGAGTATAATTTCATTAAAGAAATAATTTCATATTTCCATAAATGTCCCCCCCCCCCCCCAAAAAATGACAATTGTCTCATCATTTACTCACCCTCATGGTCCAAAAGAGCATGTGTAATAATTTTTATCAAACAAAATATTTCTTGATGAAGCTACTTTTTGTATTGTCTGTTTGATGCTTTACACAACAATGACTTTAAATGATCTTTTGGGAGTAATTTCTCAAATATGATGTGCGATTAATTCTCTTCTCTTCTGAAGAATTATCTTCTGCTCTTATGCTGATCTTTGGATCTTTCTATTCATCAAAGAATCCTGAAAAAATTTACTCACCTGTTTTAAATATTGATAGTAATAATAATAAAAAATGTTTCTTGAACAGCAAATCAGCAAATTAGAATGATTTGTGAAGGATCATGTGACACTGAAGACAGTAATAATGATGCTGAAAATTTAGCTTTGATCACAGGAATAAATTACATTTTAAAATATATTCAGATAGAAAGCAGTTATTTTAAATAGTAAAAATATTTCACAATATTACTGCTTTTGCTGCATTTTGGATCAAATATATGCAGGCTTGGTGAGCAGAATTCTTTAAAAAAACATTAAAAATCTTACTGTTCAAAAACTTTTGACTGGTAGTGTATATAG
>NW_015548236.1:217702-263555 GCF_001515605.1 Sinocyclocheilus anshuiensis | reverse complement strand
CATTCCACAATATTACTGCTTTTGCTGTATTTTGGATCAAATAAATGCAGGCTTGGTGAGCAGAAGAGAACTCTTTAAAAAACATTTAAAATCTTACTGTTCAAAACTTTTGACTGGTAATGTGTGTGTGTGTGTGCGTGTGTGCGTGCGTGTGTGCGTGTGTGCGTGCGTGCGTGCGTGCGTGCGTGTGTGCGGATTTGTGGGTGTAATGTGTGTAGTAATTCATTCAAATACATAATTATTTATTTATATACAGTGCATTATATACTGTACATTGCTGAATGAAGTGAAGGAACAAACAGAAAAAATAAAAATATTTGAATAATACTATGCAGATATGCATGTATATATAAAGGAGATATATTTATATATTTTTTATATTTTTCTTTATGAAAATATATATTCTGGAACTTATATCTCGACTGAATTTTTATAAGATGTGTATTAGAACGTTTTTATGTACCATTTATAGACAATCAGATATATATTAGCAGCTTCAGGTTAGCGTTTGTGGCAGAATGAACAGGGAGCTTTGTATATTTACCATTGGTGTCCAGGAAGTTTTGTGAATGCAGAGAGTGTGGTTCTCTGTCGCAAGGTTAATATCAGCTGAACCCTCTGTTGTTTTGGGGTCAGCGAGTTTTAAATTGTGGCCGATGAGACAGTAAGACACACTATCGGAAATAATCTTGCGGTGCGTGTATTCCTGGCCTTTCGTTTATGCCCTCACTTGAGCTATAATATCTCAAACTGATAAGTTCACGAGTTCATTTAGAGGCTGCTGTGTCATAACGCTGAATTCAAAATGAGCGCCCACGGTGTCCTTTGACATGGCCGCAGTCGACGTGTTGAGTAATTATGTAGCGGCGACGGCTATCACTGTCTGAATTAAAATGCATTTCATGTCTGGGAGAGATAATGAGCCCAGCTGGAATTCTTTGGTCATTTTGTCTGTAATGAACCTGACGGTTGTCATTTTTTTTCAGCTTCCCCTCGTCTTGCCTTAAAGGTGTATAGCGGTGTCTCTGCCTTGAGTGATGTGACCAATTAGTATAAAAGCAGGGTTGATACATTTCCTTCACAGTCCAATCATGTTGCTAATTATGTCCATTTATCATTTAGCCAACACGTAGCGACGCTCAAGCCGCAAGCAGGATTCTCCGTCCAGCCGGGGTCAGTGTGGGGTTAAGTTCTAGTGCTGTAGAAGTTTGTCGTATTTGGCAGTCGCTGTAGTCCTCCCTCCGTGTTAATGCTAATAGCACCGCTAGCATGCGATTCCCTTCCACCTGGATCAAAGGGTGTCGCGAGGGTCTAGTCCAGGCGTGAGGCCGTGGAATATTAATCAGGATTCACTCGCAGTCAGCAGAAGAAAGAGTGCTTAGGTTTCAGCATTTCTCCTTCTGAATATCAGTTTCTCACACGAGCACTTTGAAATATCGCCGACTGTTGAACGCTTAAACTTTGCCTCTTCTTCTCTTTGACTCATCATCTAAGAGCAGTTCCTTTAATGACAGCAATAACTCAAAAACAATCTTCCGTTCTGCCTGTGTGTCACAATTTACAACATTTATCACAACAGGAGCTGCCATTTGAGGCTGTTTTGTGAGTTTTCTGCGCCTAATATTTTTCAAAACCTTCACAGCTACTAGTTAAAGCCATACATCAGCACCACAACAGATGATGAAGAACTTTTTTTGGGGGGGGGAGGGGGTTGTTTTTTTTAGCTAGCCCAGCAGGTAGTGAGTGTCATTCTCATGGTTGGCGTTACACCTGAAGTAGCCTCTTTCTCATTTGAATGTTGTCCTCTCTCTGAGTAAATAAGCATGTTGGAGTTCTGCCAGAAGTGCAATGTCTCAAACAGGTTTCTAATAAATAGCTCTCGTTCGGTTCCATCTCAAAGACTTTCATTACACAGTCCATTACTGACTTCTTTCTCCTTAAAAAATCCACAATATGAAATATGTCCACAATGAAATTGGAAATGAACAATACACGCGCACCAGCCCTCCGACAAAAAAGTGACCTCTTTTAGCAACACTACAAATGTAATCCCAGCCGGGTGTCTCTCTATTTAGCAACAGTACAGTTTGTGCTATTAACCTGATTACTGCAGAAATAATTGTTTTCTGACTGACAGCTACAGAGGGTATGGAGTGGGGGAAAAAACCCAATGCATCTGTTTATCGGAAATTAATGGCTTTTTTAATGTGGTGTAAAGGATCTTATCCTGTGTATGAATTATCCTATAATAACCCCTAAGCAGTGGATTCTGACGCAGTGAAGTGTGGAAGGCATGCTTAGCACTCTCTCGCTGCATAATGGGAGAAAAAGGGAGTGTAAATCTGATTCAGTCACAATCCATCTCATGCAAATGACTCCACTGATGGGCGAGACCTTATCATTACACCTTACTGCAAATGAAAAGGTGCACGTGTTTATATGTGTGGCTCTCTGTCTTGGAAATCTTAGAGCATAGCTGAGATGCTGATACTGTGCTGGGAGGTTTTATATCCGAGTTTTAGAAGTATGTGAACGCTGGCATTCAATGCCTGGATATTTATTTAGGATGTTCAACCTTCATTTTAACTGTCATGCAGGCCATATGGACAATACAGAGACATATCTCAACCTAGACCTTAAACAGCAAGTTAGCATGCATAACAGGCATTTAGGTGGACAGGTATTTAATCAACACTCCTCTTTTTGTAATTCCATTTTCTAAAAGTAGTTTTGTGGTTTGGTTAGATTTTTTTTTAATTATTAATATTTATTTATTATTATTATTTTATATTTATTCATATTTTTTTATTAAGATTCATTTTCAAGATTTTACGATTTTATTTAATTATTTTAAAAGTATCAGTATTCAAATGTTATTTAATAGTACTACTACTAATAATAATAAAAACAATACTTGTTTAATCATTTTAAAATAATATTCTATGTTATATTTTTATACATTTTTACATTGTTGTTGTTGTCATTAATAATAACAACAGTGCTTTAAGTAATACAGGAGTCAACTTCATGATGAAGGTGAAAGATTTTAAATCTTGTGTGAATAAAATGTGTATATATACAGTATATATATATAATTTTTGTTGTTGTTTGGTCTCCCCTATCATTCTAAAACAGGCTCCACTTGCTTTGTACATGTTTTACTTTATACTGCCATCTGCAAAGTTGATCTCAGGACTCGAATATCCAGATCACAGCCTAGCTTTTGATCCCTCTATTCAGAAAACTCCTCTTTGATCATCTATTCTAGCTTCAGCATAGAGCCCAACTATGACTTCTTGTATATCTACGATGGACTGGACAGCAACAGCCCGCTGATCGGGAGCTTTCAGGACAGCAAGCTTCCAGAACGAATAGAGAGCAGCTCCAACACCATGTACCTGGCCTTTCGCAGTGATGGCTCTGTCAGTTACACCGGCTTCCACCTGGAGTACAAAGGTAGACCCTGACATTTCGAGAGCCTAAATGTCTAAACCCTTAATTAAATACAGTATATTACACATATATCGAACTGCAGAGGGAAGTCAGGCTGTGACTAGTATTCAGTTGACGGTTTAAAGAAGTAGTTCACCCAAAAATGAACATCCTGTCTATGTTTACTCACTCTTTATCTATTTATTGTTTTCCCTCAGAACATAGAATTTTTTTAGAGTTACAGTTCATAGTTCATAGTAACCAGACAAGCTCCAAAGCCCCCCTAAAAGGCTTTTTCTTAGAAGAAAAATGTGTTTATGTTATAAAGAAATCTCAGTTTCAACCAATAACTGTTCATTCTGCAAGCTAAGCTATGTCTAAAGTGATTTTCAGCCCTTGTTTTTCCTGCACCTTCTCTCCATCTCACACAGCTAAGCTGAGGGAGTCATGCTTTGATCCCGGTAATGTGATGAATGGCACTCGGTTGGGCAGTGACTACAAGCTGGGTTCCACTGTGACCTTCTACTGTGAGGCAGGCTACGTCCTCCAGGGCTATTCCACGCTTACCTGCATTATGGGTGATGATGGCAGGCCTGGCTGGAACAGGGGGCTGCCCAGCTGTCAAGGTAGGGTCTGCAAGTAAAGATGGATGTGTAGGAGAATCTCTGAGAATAAACAGTTTGGGCCTGCTGCCGCAGACCAAACTAAATTAATCAAACTCATAAAATGGCATGTGCATGCTTCGCTAGCCAAGATCAGTTCTATCAAGGCTTCTGTCTCAAAAATAGCAGTTCATCATGAATGTTGAGGCATAAAGTAATGAGTGATCTGGGTGTTTGTGTGAACAGCACCATGTGGAAGTCGCTCCATTGGGACAGAAGGAACCGTGCTGTCACCGAATTTCCCAAGGAACTACACAACGGGACAGAACTGTGTGTACTCTATCTCTGTGCCCAGGGAGTTTGGTGAGTAACTGAAAATACGAAACAAAACGCAACGCAGCAAAGCCAAAACATAATGGAGTTATGCATTTAATGTGTTTGGTGTGTTTATCATACAAATTCTTGGGGCTTTTTGTGACAGGGGTCTCTCTTTATTTTGTTTAAATATGGTTTTAAACGTTTAACCATTTTACCATGTTAATAAACACACCCAGCTCTAGTTTAAATTCCAAGTCTTGATTACCTCATCATGTCTTGTACATATGACACTATTACATTCAAATTAATGTTTGCAGCCATTTCGAGTGTATAAAATCATATTAAATATCATACTTTTTAATTACTAGAAAACAGTATGGCCTTGTAAAAAAAAAGTGTGCTTAATTAAGTGTACACTTGTAGTGTACATCAAATTTTGAAAGCATATTTTTAAGACTGTACTTGTAGATAATATAATATTAATGAAATAAAAAACATTTACAGTCAAACCAAAATTTATTCAGACACCTTCAACATTTCTCACATTATCACAGTTCATTCACTATAGTTTAGAAAATGGTAATAAAATATGACAAGAACTTAAGTCCTCACTTACATAAATTAACTATAGTGTCCTGCACTCACTAGTAAAAAATAAAATATCAAAAATTATATCTGGTGTCTGAATAAGTTTTGGTTTGACTGTAAATGTACTTAGAGTACATTTGCATGACTGTTTATTACTTAGGTTACTTTAAAGTACATTGTAAGTCATTGTTTGTCTTTTGTTGTTTTCAAAGACAATAGAAGTAATTATGAAATAACAAATGAAGATGTGCTTAAGATCTACTTAAAGTGGTCAAAAAGGCAATCTAAAGTTCTTCCAATGACATTAAATATCAATTTTTAATACATTTTTAACTAATTGCAATTAATATGCAATGTAAATACTTCAGTTGGCACTTACAGTACATATTTTAAGTATATTATTTCTGTAATAAGTACTCTTTTTAAAAGTATGCTGAAGGGTACTTCTTTTTCCACAAGGGTGAGTCTCATCTGAACTATGTTAAAGAATGCTATTCTCCTGTATTCATTTCTATACATTTGATTAGCTCTTTTCTAGACAGGAGATGTGTAGCTTAGCAACTGGCTTCCTCGTCTTTCTTTTATACTTGAAAGCCATCTGTCGACAAAAAAAATGTGTAGTTGTCTAGAAGCAAGGTGTTGCACAGTAAGAATATTTCATAGTCTGAGAGCGTAGTCAGTCTGGTGTCAGCGTTCCTGTGTCACTGCACAAAGACCAGACCTTCCAAACCAACAGATGAAAAAGAGATGAAGGTTTGAACTGAAATTAATTTTGGTACCGTATGCAGCTCTAATTCAGAGCGTCTGTGAATAACAGCAGTTTTAGAGAAGCTGGCTAATAATTTAAAGGATTCTGAGTAGCTGACTAAACAGAACCAACTATATTTAAGCTACCTAAAGGAATAGTTCAGACAAACCCTTATGACTTTCTTTCTTCAGTAGAACATGAAAGAAGATGTCTTCTTTTGTGTTCCACAGAAGAAAGAAAGTCATCCAGGTTTGAAACGACGTTAGGGTAAAAAAAAAAAAATTATTACAGATTTTTCATTTTTGAGTGAACTATCCCTTTAAAAGTATAGAAGCAAATGCAGAATTTGTTAGTAGTTATGTGCCACCCAGAATCCTTGACATGCTATATTCCAGGGAGACTTGAAATGTTTGCAGACAGCCTATGATTGTAATATCCAGACACCAGTTGGAAAATAGTACAGAGATGAAATGAGAAAGCACTTCAAACCTCCCAGTCCTGGTTTCTTGTCTTAGGGTTCATTTTTGTGCTAAAAGAAAGCCACTTTGCTATCTCAGTCCTGTACCAAGAAGGCTGTGGTTTTATGAGGTATGTGGTGCCGAAAGGATAGAAACCATGACAAAAAAAAACCCTCCTCTGTAAACGTTGCTGTCAGTTTAACTGTTATGGGGATTTTGGACCTCCCTCACAAGCATCATTTGGCATTATGTGAGCTGTATGTGATGTCTCCCTCGAGGCCCATCTCTGGTCATTGGACTGCTCGCGCTCTGATGGAAGGTCCTAAACGAGATAGATGTCATTTGAATTGAAGCCTTCATAAAAAGCAAACGAAAAGTGAAAAACATGATAGCTTTGCAAATGAAAAGGCGTGAAAATGAATAGTCAGCAGCTGAGGTGTTTTAGCCCCTGAAACATTGAACTCGCCATGCCATTTTAAACATTGGCATTTGTACACGTAGTACTAAACATACTGTGAAATATTGCCTGCCTGTTAAGTTCTAAACATAAATATTGACATATTCAAATTTCTCTACTATACTCTAAAGTATTTCTGTCAAATGCGTGGGATACAGATTGTGGCATTGCTTTTTTTCTTACTAAAATCAACAGCAATAAAAATATCAGTACCAGCAAGTAAATGCAAGGGAAACAACAAGCATATTTGCACTGATTTCCAAAAGGATGTTTGGACAAAATTCAGAATTTAATTACAAAAATTATAATTCTGTCATTATTTGCTCACCTTTGTCATTCCAATCGTGTATGAAATTCTTTCTTTCTTAAGTAGACCAAAAAGAAGATTTTTTTTTTAAATACAAAACAAGTCAATGAAATTTTCTTCCAAATCTTCTCTTATGTTCCACAGCAGAAAGAAAGCCATAAGATTTGGAGTAAATTGTGACAGAATTTTTTGAGTAAACTAGCCATTTAAGAATTGCCTTAATTCTAAATGCAGGAATTAAAATGCATTCTAAATTCAATTCTGAATGGTGCGCAGACCTGCTGCTCCTAGGGACAAAGTAATTGTTCAGGTATTTAGATGGATTTTAACCCCAGGTAAATAGTACCTGAGATCTAGACATAAACTGTCACAGCAATTTGTCTTGTTCCCCAGAGCTGCAGTTTAAGCCATTAGTAATGATTGGAATTGCAAAAGGGCTGAGGCTCTTTTACATTAACAAATAATTAGTAAACCATGCCTATCTTTCAAAGTGATATCTGCTTAACATTATCTGCAAAGGTACATCCATTATGCTCAATTAACAGGCAAATGTCAGATAGTGTGTTTAAAAAAAATGAATAAATGCAGTCTTGGGCAAAATACTGTGCAACCGAGTGCTGCTTTAATTAGTCCTGTTTGAGTTTGGTGTACATTGGTCATCAGCAGTTCTGTTAGTTCAAATCACTCAGTGTGCAAGTTAAACAAGTCAATGGTAATAGAGCAGAAGAAAGAAAAACTAACACAAATAGAGGGTGAAAAAGAGAGAGAAGAAATCCAGGACGGGAGCTCCATAAGTCTAGTTTGTGCTGATTCTGCTGAGCCTCTACATGGTGGACACCTGCTGGGAGGGGGAGCATTCCATTATCATGCACCTGAAGTATCGTCAAACATCCCGGCCAAGAGAGGGAACGATTAAAACCTTAAAGTGCCTTGTAGAACAAAGCCTGGGCTGAGCATTTGTGTTGGAGTGGAGATAAATATCTTACGGTTGTCATAAAAGCGTTTGTTTTGTCAGATTCAAAAACGGCATGGAGGCAGATCATATAAGCCAGAGAAGTTCAGCTTTGTGTATTGATTCCTAAAATATCGTGAAACCGGTCTGCTGGTTTTATTGGTGGCTGTGGATTGGGCATAGAATGGCATGCACAATCCTTTGAGACTGGGAAGGAATCATAAAAACTGGCATTGCCATTGCTTAGAGTAGTTTTTTGGCACACAAGACTGGTGGTCAAACCTATATGGGTTATTTAATGGCCAATACCGTTGTCAATACTGATATGTGTACATTTATATAAATATTTATTCATTTGGCAGATGCTTTTATCCAAAGTGATCTACAAATGAGGAGGAATGTTACAAAGTCATTCATCCTTGAGAGACAATACTGTGATACAAAGTTTCACAGTTGCTGGGAAAAGTATAAAAGTATGCGCTAGATTCGGGAAACACTGCAAGGCAAGAGAGTTGAAGAGAGTAAAGGAAGAATAGTACTGTACTAAGTGCTGTAAGTGCAGTCATAGTTTTGAGTGGAGTGCTCATGAAGGAGTTGAGGAGTTTTTTGAAGGTAAAAAGGGATTGTGTGTTTCCGATGCCGTTGGGAAGATCTTTCCACCATCGAGGTTCACTCACTGTGAAGATTCAGGAAGGGAATTTTGTGCCTCTTTTTAGTGATACCATGAAGCATAGTTCTTGCACTGACTGCAGATTTCTGGAGGCAACGTGCATAAGCAGAAGCGAGTATTGATAGAACTGTAGAGATTCAGTGACTACAATGCAGTGATGGCAAATACGATGTACAAAATTTGCTGGATTTACAGTACTTATTTTACATATAATTTTTCTTAAAAAATTCACTAAAAATGTATACAATTACACTGATAAGGCTGCCTCCTTAACGCACACCTAAAATTCGAATGCAACGTTTTTGTTGTTGAAAAAAATTTTGACAGCCCTATTACAAATCATATTTTCTATTCACTACCATTCATTTTTATGTTCCCTAAAAAGGAATATTTTATGCTCATCAAAGCTGCATTTATTTAATCAAAAATACAGTAAAAACAGTAATGTTGTGAAATCTTGAAACTGTTTCCAATCAAATATTGAAAACAGTTGTGCTTATTACCAATACTGAAACCATGATGCATATTTTTTATAAGATTCAGATTGATTGAAACTGTCACTTTTGATCAATTTAATGCATCCTTGCTGAGTAAAAGTAGTAAGAGTAAGTCCTTCCTTAGTCCTTCATTGCTCAAAATAATTTTTAATCATTATTTTAATCTTTTTAAAAAGATCCACTGTCAGATATTTTTCCTATTTTATGCATAAACCTTACAAATTTTTTAGCTGTTAGATTTATGCTTACATTAAGACAAAAGTTTCCCGATGGACAGTATGTAGAGTAAATAGTTATTAAGGAAAGACTGTCTTGCAGTGTTGTAGAAACAGTAATTATTAGAAATGCACATTGCATTCGCTGATCATTAGGATCCCCAATCACTTCAGATTTTGCATTTTAGAGGGAAACCACCACCCGAAAACACACACACGAACATGCACATATATGCACAGACGTACCCTCCTCCATCGGCTCTGATCTGTAGGGCAGAGCTCTGGAGCCCTCTGTTAAAAATGCAGCACTCCACTGCCTTTTTTTAATGTTTCATTATTCTGTCACAAAGAATGATGCCGACAATATTTCAGACAAAGACAGGTTTGGTCTGAGAGATGCATTATTCAGAGCATGCACCCCCACCCCATGTTCCTGTCGGCTCCTACCACCCCCGCTGGCCCCGGGCAGTCAATACAAGTATGTAGGGGAATCCTTGCTTGCAAATGGTTGGGGGTCAGGGGGAAAAAATCAAAATTGATGATCTCTGTCTGTTAAATATTCCACGCTGAAGCCAAAACCTTCAATTACGGCTTTATTACTGCCTGGGTGTTTTGGAAACCGTTTTCTGCGAGCTACACAAGTGGGCATAATGTGTTTTTAACTGTTGATCAGAGCACTGCATGAGTGAGCGTGGTTTTCACAGCTTAAGATAGTAAACATTTATGTTGCCAAACAGCACTAAGCCTTGGGTGTTGGAGCTGCAGAGTGGCATGTTGAAGAAGTAATCAGGGCCGCCTCTCAGCGAGATGTTAGTTTTACTTCAGAGCATTAATTATCTGTTAGCTTGTCTTGCAGATTTCAATTTAACGTTGAATCTTTAATCAGTCGAGAGCCGTACGTTGAACTTAAATATATGCCATGCACCATGCATTAGTCAAACACTCCTGCGTTCGTTATTATTATGTGACAAGCTCGGTCTGTTCGCCTCAGGCATTGTTAATAGGCACTTCGTAGGTGTTACATTAGCAGCCATGTCACCTTCTCGATGTAACGTTATTAATATGTTTTCTGTAGTTCTGAATCATCTGCTGGCTGCTCAAGGCCAAAGATAAGGTCATTTGTATTTCAGTTGAAATCATATTTCATTCGAAAGTGATTTAGACAGATATTAGCTTCAAAATAAAGATTTACAATAGCATCTGGTTTCACCATTAAGCCTGTACCATAACAGTGAGTAGTGGCAAAATATTGCAAGAATTATATCAGTTTTTAACCTCAATATAAAGATAAAAATCGCCTTTTTCTGTCATTTAGCCTCTGGGTATACATTTTAATATTTAGTTGTATTGAAACATTTATATGATGTCTTTGCTTGTGTGTGTGTTTGTGTGCATTTATGTATATATTTATGTATCAGGCTTATTATAGTTAATAAAAAAAAACTAAAACTAAAACCATAAAAAAACATTTTCGTTACTTGAAATTACACATTTGCTGATTTAAAATGAAATAATAATTATTATTATTTTAGCTGCCAAGGCAATATTTGTCATTTTAATTTAATTTGACTTGATGTGCTAAATAAAATGAAATAGTTAATAAAAAATGACAAAAGCACACAACAAAGTTACTATAACAAAATTAAAATTTAAATTTAAAATATAAAAATAAAAACTGATTCAAAAATAAAAACTATAATAGTATCTCAATTATACTAAAATAACACTGTGTGCGTGCGTGCGTGCGTGCGTGCGTGCATGCATGTGTGTATCGACAAGCATACAAGCATCCACAAAATCCACTAAATGTCAGTTAAAAAAATAATTAGTTTTGCCCATTATATACATATATAAAGGGTGTGTATGTATATATACAGTATGTAGATATAGAATATGGTGATACAGAATATGTGCTTTATAAGTACTAATAAACAGCCAATATGTTATTAATATACATGCTAATAAGCAACTAGTTAACAGTGAGAACTGGTCTGTACACACACACACACCCCTTTATACCAATTCCTTTTTTAACTGATATTTTATGGCTGCTTGTTGATTTTTTTGTGGATACATGACAACATGTATGAGTGTATTGATGTAGCATAACACACCATATTAATATTTCAATATTTCAGTTGATCATTAGGAATTTGCTTTGGGGTACCGTCATATGGAGTTGAAAATAAGAAAGACTTTCAGCAACATAGCAATTCAAAATTGATGCACATTGAGATATTAAATAAACTCCCTTTTTGAATGCCCGAGGCGACCATTAGGCCAGTTACACTTTCTATATTTTCTGTCATGGCTGTCAGTTAGAAATAGTCAACTAAATAGCTTTTCCCCTGGCTGACTCTGACCTCAGTAGAAACACAAACACACACTCAAAACAGTCACAGTTTTTTATGTCTTTGACATAGACGCTCTCTTGGAAAGGGATCACTCTTCTCTCTCTACAGAGCTATTCTAAAGCCTGTGAGAATTGGGAATTGCAAGCCCCTGAGCCAAAACATCAAAACAGAACAGAAGTCAAGGCAAAGTTCATTTACCAGGGAGAAAGAGAAAGCAGAGGAACGCCAGGGCTCTGTATAATGTTTTTGTTGTGTTTCTTGACTCCAGTCAGACCAAAGGTGCTAAAGTTCTCTCCTCTGGTAAATCACAGTCAAGCAGGCAAAAAGTGCTGCTTCTTGACTTTGCCGTTGGCTAAGGGCAGTTAAGCGCTGTCTTTTCCTAAAGTAATTCTCAAATTAATATCTCAGAGTGGTTGTGGTGCTTCACTTTTAGTTTCAGTGTTTCCTTTTTTAGTAAGCTACTAAAGACCTTTGACAGCTGTGAGATGAGTTTGTACAAATATTTTAACAGACTGAACAAAAATGGATCAAAGCATTAAGTCTTCTTGTGAATATAAATGTATCTACAAAACAAATGTCGACGTTAATGTGGTCTGTATATATACCACTGTTCAAAAGTTTGGATTCAGTTTTTTTTTAATAAAGAAATTAATCATTTTATTCAGCAATGAATTTTAACAAAATTGAACAAGAATGACAAATGCAGTTCTTTTGAGCTTGAACCCTGAAAAAAAATATCGTGGTTCTCAAAAAAATATTAATCAGCCAACTTTTTTCAACATTGATAATAATAGGAAATGTTTAAAGTTGTCATGTGATACTGAAGACTGGAGTAATGGCTGCTGAAAAATCAGCTTTGTCATCACAGGAATAAATGAAATTTTACAGTATATTAAAATATAAAACACTTATTTTTAACTAACTATTATTACTGTATTCTTTATTTTATTTTTATTTTTTTAATTAATGCAGCCTTGGCTGATATGAGAATCTTCTTTTAAAAGCATCCATTTTTTATTTTATTTTTTTATTTTTGGGGGGTTGTGTATTATTTATATATAATCAATTTATTTGTTTGTTTTTTGTTTGTATACATGATCTCCAGACCTCAAGGACTTTTAGCCTTGTTAACTAGTCAAGTCATCAAGGTTACTGTCAGCTGATTGTCAGGGTCAATGCACCTGTAAACATTCACTATCTTGATGCCATCATGGCTATTGTCCAGGTAATTAGCAGGGAAGCAGATGTTATTCTGTCAGAAAACAGTGAAGGTTATACGTCCGTACCACTTGAAGGAAATAGGCATATATCTAATTGACCATGCAGGCTGACAAGGTCCATTATAATTATCTAAGTGCTTACACCACCAGAATAGCGCTCTGATGCACAGTAAGAAAGCACAAGCCTGTCTTCAGTGATAATTGCAAGCTTACATATGCAGTTCACAAGTACACATGCTTCCAATTACATAGTGTTGCTGCTCATATGCAGTTATTTGATTTACTGTGCTAAAAGTTCAGTTTTGTAGCCATGACCGTAAAAATTAAAGTGTAAATGTTGATGTCAGTCTGACTATAGATAAGAGTCCTAGCATGGTATAGCGGCAGTAACAAACACAACTGTAGTTTCGTCATCAGTAAATGCTTTTATCTAAAGTCATTTGGAATATACCTATTAGAGAGACAATGGTACAAGGCACTTAAACTCTGGAGCAACATGGTGTTAATTGCCTTGCTCAAGGGTACAGTGATTATGGTTCTTGTTTTGAGGGATTGGCTACTACTTTACCAGAGGTTTAACCCTCAAAGACTCCCGGCATTGCTCCAGTCTTCAGTGTCACATGATCCTTCAGAAATAATTCTGATTTATTATCATTTATTATCAATGTTGGAAACATTTGTGCTGCTTTTTTTCAGGATTCTTTGATAAAAAAAAAGTGAAAAAGAACAGCACATTCAAAATAGAAATCTTTTCTAACAATATGTCTTTACTATCACTTTTTATCAATTTAACACATCCTTGCTGAATAAAAGTATTCATTCATTCATTACTGATCCCTGTATACTGTATATAGTGCTGTAAGTCGATTAAAAAAATTAACTAATCGCACATTTTTTTCTGAAATTAATCACAATTAATCCCACCTAACATTAAAGTTTGTAAATATACTTTTATATTGCAATAAGCGAGGAACCACCGCGTCACCCGGGCGTTCGTGTCCTTCGCCTTGGACATCCATTGTAGTGGCGCATGGTCTGTGACGAGGGTGAACCGGCGGCCCCAGAGGTAGTACTTCAACTCCAGGACTTCCCACTTTATGGCCAGGGCCTCTTTCTCCAGCGTCGCGTACCTGGTTTCCGCGGGGGAGAGTTTCCTGATGATATAGACCACGGGGTGTTCCTCTCCATCCCGGAGCTGGGAGAGGACTGCCCCTAAGCCGGTGCCGGAGGCGTCGGTATATAGGGTGAAGGGGCAGCCGAAGTCTGGGGCATTCAGGACCGGAGGGGACGTCAGGGCCGTCTTGAGGGCCTGGAAGACTGCTTCTGTCTCGGGAGTACGAGGTGTTCTTTAACCAGAAGCATGACTCGGTCAATACTTTCCCTCATTTCCCGCACGTGCTCGACGAGGCTACGAAGGGGGGCGGGTTGGTTCTCCCACGCTTCCCGAGCGACGTCTAGAAGGCCCCTGGGCTGTCTCCCAAACAGCAGTTCGAAGGGGGTGAAGCCTGTGGAGGCCTGTGGTACTTCCCGGACTCCAAAGAGCACGTACGGGATCATGAGGTCCCAGTCACGCCCATCTTCGGCCACCACCCGCTTCAGAATACGTTTGAGCATCTGGTTAAACCCCCTGGTCAGTCAGGATTTCCTTTGGGATCCCGACTCGGCTGGCCAGCGGGTACCGGGTGGCATAGTCCAGGATAACCAGATGTGCTCATGTCCCCGGGCAGACTTCGGCAGCGGTCCCACCAGACCTATTTTGAGACACAACTATTTGAAAATCTGAGGGTGCAAAACCATCAAAATATTGAGAAAATTGCCTTTAAAGTTGTCCAAATGAAGTTCTTGGCAATACATATTACTAATCAAAAATTAAGTTTTAATATATTTACAGTAGGAAATTTACAAAATATCTTCATGGAACATGATCTTTAATATTCTAATGATTTTTGGCATAAAAAAAAATCTTTCAAATGAAGACGCTTGGCAGGCGCTTGGCGGTGCGACGCGCTAATTTTTTCCAGGCGCTTCCGCGCCGCATCGTGATGAAAACATTTCAACTTTTCAGAATGCCGCAAGCGCACCGCGGGTCATGTGACAAGAACCAACCAATCAGCTTCATCCTTTCCCGTAACAACATTGAAAGCTCAGTCAAGATGAAGGAACAGCTGATCATAGCTGTACAGGGATAGCCATTTTTAAATAAATTTAGTAGCAGAGCTACTGCAAGCGATTTTTAGTGCTGCAAATCCATTTATCCTTTGCTGAAACTCCCGAGTCTTCATGGAGAGCGGAGGTCATGGTTGCTTAGCAATGGCAGACGCCTCCGGAGCGCAAGCGCCCGAACGCTTTGGAAAAAAAGCAGAAAGCGGCGCGCCTAGCATTTTCCACGCGTTTTTAGGCGCGACATGTGAACGGCCCCTAAGACTGGTTTGGTGCTCCAGGGTCACATATAACAAATACTTACATGCATGCAGTTTTAAAGCAGCTTTAATCGCCTTTTTGGTAACTTCATGACTTAACTGACGACAATACAGCATGCAAAGCCATATTTGTGGATGTGATTGAAGAGCATGTGCTATGAGCACAGTATAATGGCTGACAGGACAGGAAAATTCATTTTTACTGCATATGGATTGACAAATCTCATCTGACCGCAATTCACGGTTGTTCTACTAAAGCTCCTTGTCACCTGTACCGTTTCCGCTTTCATTTGACTAGCTCCATTTTTTTTTTAACTTCCTAAAAATATTGAGATGGAAGATTCACTGTTGCATCTTTGCAAAAAAAAATAAAAATCTGGAATGTATGCAAGTTTATTTCAATTATTGTTAGAAAATATTTCAGAGATTGGGTACTGTTTTATGTATTTTTTACTCTTATTTCGTAAATATATAAAACATTGGGTCTGTGAGGGTTAACTACTACACCACACACACCAATAGCTTACTTTAAATAGCCAGCCAATGTTCAGAGCTGCCTCAAGTGTTTGTTTCTCCCTCAATTTAATGTAATGACAAAAAGAAAAATCTTTTCACCTGCTGCAATGTGTATGTTTAGATATAAACAGACTTTTAGAGCTACTCCCCTCCATTTTCTCGTTCTTTACATCTGCGTGCAGCATGTGTTGATTCCTCTGTCCCCACCATGTGGTGAGCGGGGAAGGTGCTATCTATCCTCAGCACACGGCACTGCAGATAGAACATCCTTCACTGATAACAGGCGCACACGTGGCGGTGCTTTTTCGTTACTTGCTGTATTTTCATTCCTGTCTGGATATTTTGTGTGTCTGTGTGTGTGTGTATTGGACAAGGGGTTCAGGGTTCATACTTGTTATCTATCAATTATTCATATGCAGGGGAAATAGCTTGTGGGTCATGTTTACAGGATGGTATTTCATGTGTGCAGTGAGACAGAACAAACCCTGAACCTTTGTGGCACTATTGGATACAGATATGAAGCGCACAGCTGAAAGAATATAGCTTTTAGAGAAGTCGAGTTTGAGGTTTGAACATTTCTGCTGATTTGTCAATCTTCAATGAAGGTTGCGCATGTGTGCATGTCTCATCCTCACTAGCTTCTCGTCTGCACATCCAATGAGCCCCGCAGAATCTCCTACCTCAAAGAGATCCTGGCAGATTGTACGAGAGCATCTCTGTCCCTACGGGACCAGGCATTGATGTGTGAGGCGGATGTCCAGCCCATGCCTGCAAATCCAGACAGGTGTGCTAGGAATCAGAGCAAAGTCCTCTGCCTTCTAGCCCCGAGCAATAAGATGGCCCTGGGGTATAAATCTCTGCTTGAGTGACCTCTCTCCTCTGAGTCTAACTGAAAGCCCCTTGATGTAAGGAGTGAGTCTAATTTCGTCAGTCACGACTGACGTAACGTCGAACGTGACTGACTGAAAGGGAACAAAGACATGGAGAGGCTCAGACAGCATACTGAACAGTGATATGTGCCATATGAACCGTATGGCCCGGGTGCGTGTGCACGTGTCTGGATCTGCACGCTCGCTCGTTAACTCAGTCATGTATAGGCTACTCGTGCATCTAATGCAACGATGATCTGACCATTCATTTCCATGGAAACCGCACATGTCTGCTAAAGCAGCCGCCTAAGAACACCAGCTTTACACCTCAGCCAGGGTTACTGTAGTTGTGAATTGTGGTAACACTTTAGTTTAGGGACCAATTCTCACTATTAACTAGTTGCTGTTTATTAGTGCTTATAAAGCACTTATTAACAATGTTGGGGGTAACGCATTACAAGTCATGCAAGTTACTAGTAAAGTAATGCATTACTTTTTAATTTAGAAGGAAATATCTGAGTTACTTTTTCAAATAAGTAACTCCAGTTACTTTGTTTCCCATGTATTGACTGACCGCTCTTGTGTTGCCATGTTGAGAGAAATCGGGAGTAAGTACAGAGGCGTTGTGCATTCTGTGTGAACATGATGTTACTGTAGTTCTAGACTACATATGAACATGCGTTTACTCATCTCACCTGCATAAAAACAGATTCAGTATTCCTCAAAATGAATAAAAAGTCAAATGCAAACTCAGAATATTTTACAAATCTGCAATTAATAAATATGTTAAATAAGACAAATATCATTCATGTATTTAATCCCATTTTATTAAACAAAGTCTTTGCTACTGACCTTTCGATGATCCAATTCAATAAGCAAAAATGACACATTTGTGTTTCATTTTTGTTATTGCTGAATAATGTTGTACTTTCTTCTCCTGCCTCGTATTCTGCCCAGATTTAAAAAGTAACTCAAAAGTAACATAATGCATTACTTTCCATTAAAAGTAACTAACATAATTAGTTACTTGTTTAGGGAGTAACGCAATATCGTAATGCATTACTTTTAAAAGTAACTTTCCCCAACACTGCTTATTAATGTCTTATTCTGCACGACTGTATTTTAGATCCCTTAACCCTACCCCATACACTCTAAAAAATGCTGGGTTAAAAACAACCCAGCATTGGTTGAAATATGGACAAACCCAGCGACTGGTTAAATGGCTGGCTTAAAATTAACCCAAAATAGGTTGTAAATTAAAATTCAGACACATAATTACTAGAGGCATTAGCAATAATCAAAAGTTGAACATTTATTAATAAGCAGTTAAAAAAAAGTTTATTTAATTATTATTTATTCAACTTATTAATAAATGTTAATTTGATGAACATATGAATAAATGTTAATTTAAGCAAGAAATATAGTAATCTTTAAGCAATAGTTGAGTTAAATAAAACTGCCCAGAAGGTTGGGGTAAACATGTAATAACCGAATCACTGGGTTTGTCCATATTTCAAACAGCACTGGGTTGTTTTTAACCCAGCATTTTTTAGAATGTACCTAAACTTTCTAAATTCTCCACATCCACCTGAGACACAGGTACATATCCCACCCTGTCCTCATAAGTTGTTTTCGCCGCTTGTATGCTCTTATCACTTCAAAGATGGATGGCTGCAGACTAACGGAGAGGCGCTGATGAACATGTCTCCAGAGGGAAGACGCAAATCAGATTTGTCCACTCCTGTCTCCTGCGTTGACCCCTTTGCAGACTTGACTGAGGGGGTTATCTAATCCAGGGCCTTTTGAACTTGAATAAACACCTGAACTGAGATGGAAATCCAGGCCTGAGTTTCAAGTGCAGTGTTGGTGGGCTGTGCTTGTATTTCAGTAGCAGCCCAGCTTTATTGTACCCTCGGTATTAATTAAGCAGGAAAGGAAAGATCTCTGCCTAGCATCATGTACTTTTCTGAGGTAAAGAGTATTAGCTGAGGTCTTTATTAGTTCTCTGCGAACTTAGTAAGGACTTGAATAAGCAGGTCATTTATGCTTTATACTCCATATGCTTATATATGGCGGAGCACTTAGCATGCTGGGAAACGTTTTAGCTGGAGCACTCACATTTAATTGCATTTTTCTGTAGAGTAAGGTTTATGGAACCCTAAAGATATTGGGTTATTGCCTATTATCATCTGTGCAATATGACTGGACATCCCGGTTTCATTGTAATTTCATGTATTAGACAAAGGTTTTATTGGACTTAATATAAGCTGATGACTTGATCAGCCATCTCTAATCCAATCTTAACCTAGCCTCGAGTCATGCTTCAGGCGCAAAACATTTAACATATGACTTTACGATCTGAATTCATTTTTTTTAACTCTCTTTGCTATGAGACATCCATATTCTATTCAACTCCTGAAGGGATCATTCATCCAAAAATGAAAAGTCTTGTCTGTGCAATAATGGACTCCACTCATTTTGGACCCCATTGACTTTCATTGTATAAGACTGTAATTAAAATATCACATCTTGTGTTCCTCACAAGAAAGAAAGTCATACAGGTGTTCGGAACGATGTGAGGGTATTATATAAGAGACCTTAGCATTAATCTCAATATTCATTCGAGTTGCTTGTAAGGTATTTGTTTTGCTGCAACAACAGGGTGATTCTATCAAGGGTTATTTTTATTTTGCTCTAACTGCAAGAACACTGCAGGACTGGTATCCCAGCATGCTTTGCAGATTATGCTAATGAAAGTAAATTGAAATCATGCCTCTCTCCACCTGAGTTGTCACAGGGAGAAGGAAAGGTGTGTCCCCTCCCCGTTCACTTCTGTTTCTTTCGGAGCAAATTGAATTGGTGATCCAGTCCAGCTCCAGAGATGGAAAGACAGGGGGAGAGGCAGGGAACCACAGAGCTATTTTTTATTTCTGAATTGTGTAAGTCATGAGAAAAGAGGGAAAAAATGTGAATTAATCACAGGCCTCATTTCCATAGCAGCCAGTAAGCATCTGTCAGAGTGTGTTAAGCGTAAGAGGATGTATGGAAAAGGCCAATCTTCTGCAGTGGTTGGGAGCTGTGCAGTGCAGAAAGAAACGGTGAATTAAAGCCAAAGCCCTTTCTGAGAGCGTCATGATGAAAACAATCTGCATGTGAGTGATGCTTGTCATACATACTTTCATAACATCCAAATGCTTCCGCCCTACATGAGTGCATGAAGACATTGTAAAAAGGCACTTTCCGGGAAAATGATACAAAATGGATCTCTTTTTTATTTTTCGACAAATGGTTAACAAAAAGAGAATGTTGATTGTGAGTTAAATAGTTAAAGGGGTCATATGATGCAATTTCAAGTTTTCCTTTCTCTTTGTAGTGTTACAAGCTGATTGTGCATAGATAAGATCCCTGAAGTTGCAAAGACTAAAGTCTCAAAACAAAAGAGATATTCTTTATCAAAGTTAAAACTCTGCCACGCCCCCCTAAAACGGCTCGTTCTAACACGCCCCCACATATCTACCTCACTATGTGGAGATATTTGCGTAATGCCGCCCAAATGTTCACGCAAAGAAAGGTTGTTGTTAGTTTAAGTATTTGCTATTGACTGTTCAAATGCGGAGTTTTGCGCATCGTGTGTGTGCGAGCGAGAGAGAGAGAGAGAGCGCGAGAGAGGGAGAGCGCGAGAGAGACAGAGAGAGAGAGCGCGCGCAAGAGAGGCATGTCAACATATTCTGATACACCAAATACACAAAATAATGATCTTTAAAAAAGCATCATATGACCCCTTTAACATTTAGAAAAGAATGATCAAATAAAATAATTAAAGTTAAATTAAAATAATGATTAAAACAAAAGCAACATGCTATAGTAGGTAACAGTGCCACAAATGTAGAGTACAATTTCTAATTTAAGCTATCAGCTTGGTTTGAGAGTTAATTTATCTAACATTCACTACCATTCAAAAGTTTGGGGTGGGTAAGTTTTTTTTTTTATGTTTTTAAGTATCTTATGCTCAAAAACGCTAAAAAAAAATACAGTAGAAACAGTTATATTGTGAAATATTATTATTATTAATGTTTACCCATTTTTCTGTATTCTTTTAATAGAAAGTTCGAAAGAACAGCATTTATTTTAAATACTTTTTTTGTAATAATCTAAAAATCTTTACTGCCAACTTTGATTAATGTAATACTTCTTTGCCTATTTATTTAAAAAAAAAAATACTGACTCCAAGCTTTTGAATGGTTGTGTATCTAATAGTTCTCCCACCACAAAATGGGATTTGTGCATCTAATGCTTTAGAGTGCTTTTAAATGCTTTTTAAAGTGATGGGACACAAAGTGTACCCTATTAGTGGAAAGTGCCAATACTATAAATAGAAATCTGCCCAATTAGTATTCTGTTTGTGAGCCCCCGGAGGAGTGTGCAAACTATCAGAGCTGTGAATATTGATTCGTGCATCCACTCCTTTTATCTAGTTTTTAT
The DNA here is from genome assembly GCF_001515605.1 of Sinocyclocheilus anshuiensis. NCBI lineage: Eukaryota > Metazoa > Chordata > Actinopteri > Cypriniformes > Cyprinidae > Sinocyclocheilus > Sinocyclocheilus anshuiensis. Next base: position 242,450 of record NW_015548236.1, on the reverse strand, counting down.
AGTTTTTTTTATTTCATTTCCTGTCAGAGTGTCACAGAGATGCACAGACCATTGCTTCATCTCGAAGCACTGCTCACATGTCATGCACACATCCAGCTTCAAATGGCACTTCTCAAAAAAAGGCTACAGGGAAGCAAAAGGAAGTGTAAGGAATGGCATCAAGAAGCTGAGGATGAGCTGTATATCAATATACCTTGGTGCTCTGTGGATCCTCCAAAGGAAACAACCTTCTAAGTTGTCTGTAAATGTAGTCTAAATTTCCCTCTAGTGACAACTAGACTTTTTTTGTAAAGAATACTATTTTTATAAGTAATCTTTTTAAAACTCCTTTAATATTTGAGCATTGAGCCTACTTAATGTGGTATTTAGAAGTGATTTCAGCTTCAATGTATTTAAATTATATTGATTTAGTGTCCTAAATGCATCGTTTTTTGACTCAATTTAGTAGCACTTTAAGTATGTCATTTTGTAAGGTCTGACATCTGAAACAGGTTAATATATACTTATTTTGAGCCGTACTTCTACTAAAATGCACTTTAGTGCAGCTGTTTAGTTCTGAAACACATTTTGCACTTGACATGTATTTTATTGTAAAATATATATACTTATTTTGAGTTCTGCTACTTAAATGCATTTTGACATTACATTTTAATGTCATATGAATATTACATAAATACATTTAGTCTACATTTTGTTGTCCCAGAACAGTACATTTTAAGCACAGTTTCTCTCAGCTTCACTATACAAAAGCAGTCCCTGACGAAGATGTCACCCTGTCTTCATATTTAAAACTTTCCCAGAGTAGCAAAGCGATGCATTAGTGACCCCTGGCCTAATGTAATTATAATGGGTTGAGTATGATTACAACCGTGTACTACTTAAGCCTTGTACATTATTAATAGTTGCGTAAGAGGGATCCGTCTTTTGTTGAGATTCAAACTATAAAATGAATAAATAAACTGTAACCTGGCACAATATCATTGCATTTTTTTCCTTCCAAATTGATTTGTTTCTTCTCATTGCCCCATTTGTTTGGTGCATGCGAGCGAAACCTTAACGGGCACAATTGTTTTCTGACATGAAGTGGTAATTGTCTTGGCATCGCTAAAACCTTGGAGATGGGGAAACTCAAGAATAATGCATTGAGGACCACCGCTATCTTCCCTTCTATTGTTCTTATCAAAGGCATAGGGGACAAGTCTACTCCCAGCACACACGCTGGCAATAGACTTGACGAGCCATGATTAATTTTCCAGAGTTTGCAGCCACCTTCAATAACAGCCTAATTTTATAAGTACCCACAATGCACACTATAGCTCAATTCCAAATGTAGAAATCTGCCTACTGCCTACATAGGCACCTGTCATCTATGGTAGCATCCTAATTGAAATTAAACCTCATAAGAGATTTGGAACACTCTGCATAGGCAGGAACTGTTTGGTTTGGTCTGGTTTTGCCCGTCATCTTAAATGGATTTTTAACTGAACTTGATACAATGTTTCCTACCATTTGTACACAGCTTTGGTATTGGTTTTTGCCTTCCTGAGCAAGTGGAAGTCATTTATGAGAAATGGGTTACAGACAGAAGTATAACAAAGTTTTCCAGTGATTTCAGTTGTGATTTCACTGACCAATATCACTATGTTTTTGATATTAGTCAGTGAAATCAAACCGGTGAAAAATTCCATTTGTTGTCCAGAACTGCGCAGCAAGTGCCACTGAGATGCGAATAAAGCCAATCAGGTCCAGGTAATCAAGATCTTTGTTTACCTCCAATGACAAATAAATCATTTTTTCAGATTTGGTTTCTGCAAGAGTTTGATTACACGCTTGTATTACCGAGCAGAGAACTGTTTAATCACTCAGTAGCTATGCTGAGAATATGAGGAGCTCCATCGATCCTCAGAGCCCTGGTGAATCACTGGAATCTGTGCCAGATTTCAAAGAAACTGTTAAGGATGTAGTATGAGACAGCAGTGGCCTTGAAATCTCTGTCCATTCACTCCATTTATATCAAATGTATCTGTGCCCAGAACTCATTTTTGCATTTTGATGCTTGAGGTTTCTATATTTAAAGCCTTTTTTTTTTTTCAATAAATTTCACCATGACAACTAGAGAGAGATGCCAGCGAGGTCAGTAGAATCCATATGCATACAACTTTTTTCCCAAAGTTTTGGTTGTTGTACAATGTTTTGTTCAATCTTCTATAATCTTTAAGATATACTGTAGAGTAGGGATTTGATGTAATGATGATGAGTAGCATACTAATGATTTTCTGATGGAAACATCAAAGCATCGGACAGCAAATGAGACTGTAACAAGTGCGCCCAGTGGAGGACAAAACCAATAAACAGTAGCACTCAGCATGGTACCAACACATAATAGGGAGATGTTACAGCATGATAGCCAATTTAAAAGATTTAAATAAACATACAGGCTTATTACCTCCGAGAGCTCTCGCTGGTTTAAAATGCGCAGATCTATTGAAGAAAAATTATTCTGCGTAATGTTCTTGCGTACGAGTACTTATAGTGGCGTCTAATTGGGAATCTAAATATGTGTGAAGTAAATGAAGAATACAGGCAGAAAGCCTTTCAAGACACATTTGCTGCTTGTAAGCTTCCAGCTGGGATCTTAACAGTTGAGGGGTCACTTGGGTTCATGTACAGTACGTAATTATTGTCATGTTATGGCCAATATTTTATGAAATATTTTGACACTTTGCCTGGTTTTTCCCCCTTTAGTTCTATTTGGACAATTTGTCCTGTTCCAGACGTCGTTGAATGATGTTGTGGACATTTATGATGGGCCAACACAGCAGTCCTCTCTGCTGTCTTCTCTCTCTGGGTCTCACTCAGGTAAAGCTCAAACCTATCTTCACATACTTAAAATTGGATGCATTACCATTCATCACAAGCCATTGTTCAGATGTGATATTGTTATTGCAAAATATAAAAGAACATTTTCTGTGCTTTAGGACTGCATTAAGTCATTTGATATCTATTCCATAGCTTCAACACACTGAATATATTCAGAACATTACAAAACAATCCTGTTAACAAAGACATGGTCAATTTAAGAAGAAAGAAATACCATGGAAGAAGAAAGAAATAACTGCCACACTGGTAGCAGAGCAAATTCTGTGCATTTATCTCATAATCTGTGTTCATCACATCTGTTGGACCGTCCTGTAGTGAATAGAGGCATCCTTCAGTGGCTTTTTTAGCTGAAAGGCAGTTATTGCCATTTGATTGAACAGCCACATGGGAGTTCAAAGTAAAAAGAGACCTTCTATTCAGGCATTTCCCCTCCGCAAATATACTTCTCTATCAGAAGCTTTTGAAGCCAAAAGAAGTAAAAATGATGCTCAGTGCAGTGAATTTTTTTTTTTTTTTTTTTGATGTGTACAGATCACTCCAAAATGCAGTTTTAAGATTTATTTACTCCCTGTCTGTTTTCCAGGCGAGTCGTTGCCCTTGAGTACAGGAAATCAAATAACTATCAAGTTTACTACAGTTGGACCGGAAACTGCCAAAGGCTTTCATTTTGTCTACCAAGGTCAGTTTTCAGCTCTATCAAAAATATATATGTTTATATTTACTCTATTTATACAGACTATTGAGAATATGTTTGGTACTTCCTGGTCAGTATTTCATATCTGTATGTCAAAACATAATTATAGAGGACATTTGTTTTAGTGCAGTTGAATGTATCATAAAGGTTTCCTGTAGCTTTTCTTTACTAGATGTGGCATGGCATATACTTTTTTTCCAGGGTATTTAGAATTTTTGCATCATTTTTTTTATCACTGTGCTTTCTGTATTATGTTATTCTCAACACTTCACTTTTTAAATGAAAACAATAACTACACATTGTTTTACAATCTTAAAATCTTTAAAGAGCCACACAGGACCTTGAAATGTAATGCCCTGTGTTCTAAAGCATTTTGGATGTCTTTTTCTGCTTTAACCCTCGCCCACACATCTTTATTTTGGTACTTTGGGAGTCAATCGAACTGACTCAGCCTCTAAGTGACTGAACAACAAGTCCAAAAACTTGTCTGTTCCAGTTTAATTATCATATTCTCCACCTTTTAGATTTTTTGCCATTTAAGATACAGTTATATATGTGTTTGATTTGGTTTAGCAGTGATTTAAACTGGCATTTAAAAAGATATCTGTGATGTTACAAGCAAAGGAAACCAGTTGATTCCAGAATTCATTAGCAGGTCAAGGCCTGACATTTTCAAGTTGTGTTTGTTCCACTTACTGTGGATAGTAAGATAGTTTCCAATTCAGTCTTTTTAAAGGCAGGTGATTTTTACATTGAATAAAGGGCTTACTCTAAAAGATGCCTATGTTATTTATGTATTTCTGATTAAATAACATTCTGCCGCTATTCCATCTCAAAAGCATTGAGCCAAGGCCATTTCATTATAAATAGAAAAACGAAAAAACATTCCTTTATGAGGTAAAACTCTCTAAGTTTGCATGTTTCTGTTTTACAATCCTGTCACAGCCGTACCAAGGACCAGTGCCACGCAGTGCAGCTCTGTTCCAGAGCCTCGTTTCGGCAAACGCATTGGCAACAACTTCGCCGTGGGTGCGTCAGTGATGTTCGAGTGTAACCCAGGCTACACGCTCCACGGCTCCACTGCCATTCACTGTGAAACCGTGCCTGATGCTCTGGCTCAGTGGAACGACACGTTGCCCACTTGCGTTGGTAAGTTCAAACCTCGCCAGCCCCTGAGAGCGATGTACAATCGATGTGGTCTTTGGTTTTCACAGATTTGGTTGTGTAACCAAGCATAGTTAGCTGAATGATACATCACCGTGAAACAAACTGCAAGCTGAAGTAAAACCGTGCAAAATGTGACAGGGAGTTTCTTTTAGGTGAGCAGAGTTAATTAAGCAGATTTTGTTGCAGTTAGCACAGGGAAACAGGCTGTGGCTGACAAAGCATGCCTGTGAAAGCCAAATATCATGATATAAACAGACACCTCTTCAGCTGTTTACTCAAGTTTCAGAGAGGTGTTTAGTAAACCAGCATTTATTTAAATTTTTTTTTCTTTATATTGTGTCCTTAATACCTGTGTACTTACATAGTAACTAGATGTGTACATAGTATGTAACCACAGTGTAAGTACACATTGGTACATAGTATCTACAGCTGTAATGTTTGTGTAACTACACATATGTAACAACCCACTGAATGGTATGTGTAAATACAAATGTGTAACAGGACATTGGTAACAACACTTTTTTGTAATGAAAGTACAAATGTGTAACAGGACTAACAGCACTTTTTGGTAAAGAAAGTGTTACACTTTATATTAAGTAAACAATTCCTATGGATTTACCATGTAATTACTCTGATGTTACACAGTAGAGGCCAGTAAGTTAGGCTTTACATATAAATTGTGGTTGGTGTCCAGAATGTTACACTTTATATTAAGTGGACAGTTCCTGAGGGTTACCATGTAAGTACACTGGTATTACAGTGGTGCACCAACTCCAACAACTTGAGATCCAACTCCTCCCACTTTACATATCCCTAAACCTACCCATCTCCACCCCCTGGATCAAATTGTTCCAATTACTCTTATACATATTGTTGTTACAAAATGTAGTTATATATGTCCTGTTACAAATTTGTACTTACACAAACCATTCGGAGGGTTGTTACATGTGTGTAGTTACAGAAATATTACAGCTCTAGATACTATGTACCAATGTGTACTTACACTGTGGTTACATACTATGTACACATCTAGTTACAATGTAAGTACACAGGTATTAGGGCAACTTAATATTAAGTGGGATCGAAATTTTTTACTACAATGTAAAAGCCTTGACTGTCACTTTTGATCAATTAAATCCTTGCTGAATAACAGTATTAACAAGAAAACTTTTGAACACTAGTATATATTATCCTATTATCCATTTAAATCTAATCTAAACTAAATTTGAAGTAAAACTTTATTCCTCCAGTGTTTCAATACAATAATATGATAACTAGCGTGTTTTTATTAGTTGCCACCAGATGTTCAAACAGTTGCCAAGACAGTCATAGTCTTTTTTTTTTTCAGGAGCCACACCTATGTTATGTTCAACCATGCTTATGTCAGGCATCTGCTTTATCATGTCACAGTTTGTTTTATTTCTCTGCTCATCTCTGTGTATTCTGCCTCAAAGGTCAGCGATCTGTGATATTTCACATGATTACCTGAGCACATGGTGCATTCTATATATCACTGGTGAAAAATGAATGACCGCAAAATTGCAGGGAAGTGAATTTGGTTAATAATTTAAGAATCTGGCACAGATATATTGAGCCTCCCTGTTTCTTCTCTCTCTCTGTCCTGCTCCCTTTCTTCTTTTTTTTCGGCAACATGGCACATCAATCAGGATGTCCCTACCCGCTCGTAGCTGTTTAAACAAAGTGATTGGTTTTGACCTCTAGATTATCCTCTTGTCCTTGACAGATAGCATCTTGCCTAAGTATAGGATAACAAAGACAGTTCTGCCCTGCCAGAGTCAGATAGCAGCCTGTGCTTTGTTATTGACAGATCCAGTCTGTGGCTTCTAGTGCTGCTATAGACAATAGTTGGCAGCACTTCAGCAAACAGGAAAAAATTGCAAAAGCAGGCTTCTCCTGTGGCAGAGATGTGACACATTACACATTATTTCCTAACGTATCTATGCTACGTTGTGCTTTTTAAAGGTTCTCCCAAAATCAAAATTCTGTCATAATTTTCTTACCCTCAAGTTGTTCCAAATCAGTTTATTTCTTCTGTTGAACACTCTGTTGAAGAATGTTGGGAACCAAAGAGTTGACGGTAGCCATTGGCTTAGTAAGGAAAAAATACCATGGCTACCGTCAACTGTTTGATCACCTTCTTTGTATTTTGTGTTCAACAGAAGAAACTCATACAGGTTTGGAACAACTCGAGGGTGAGTAAATGGTGACAGAATTTTCAAGAATCGTATCATATATCTTGTATATCTTTTTATTATATCCATCCATTGCTATATTTCATTGTGCTATAATACAATGACATTTTTCATCTCATTATAATTATTATTTTTAGTTTACCTAAATTAAAACCTAGTTGGAAGCTGATTACAGGAGCATAGCAATACCTACTCAGTATCAGTTTAAAAAAAAGCAAATATATTTTTAAAGGCGGGAAGGCATCAAGGCCTAGTCGTGAGTAATCATATAGCAAAATTAGCTTTGATTATTCATCAAAAGTTGCTTCTCTTTTGTACCTATATGAATTCCTTCCATTTAATTGAAAGTTAATGCTCATTGTAACACACTTTCCTGTCTTTTGATTTGTCTTCGCAGTGCCTTGCGGAGGGATACTGGCGATGCGTAAGGGGACCATTTTGTCCCCGGGTTACCCGGAACCCTACGATAACAATCTCAACTGTGTGTGGAAGGTGTCTGTTCCTGAGGGAGCTGGAATCCAAGTGAGTGGAGGAGCTTGTTTGAAGTTCCTCAAATTAAATGTTTCAGACAAGAAGTGTCAGTGATGGAAAAGTTTAAACTACAATAAAGAGAATTCTTAATGTCTAATTAATTATGCATAAGGCAATGTTTAATTTAGAAATGATGGGGAGTACAGTTCTACAAACTTCAGTGCCAGTCTGTTTCTTCACCTTGCCTGTTTTTTCTGATTGTAGTAATTTTGTTGATGGAGCATTAAGAGTGTTTATTGAATTCTCGAACTGTGTTTACACTGGACTTGAGCAACATGTTGCAGCTCATCCAAATACCAAAAAAAAAAAATCACTCTCATTGTGCATTGTAATCAGGGAAGCTGTCTGCACTAGAAGCATCTGTTGCAGTGTGCCTTGACTTCTGTTGACAGTCGCCCAGTTTCTATTTTTAATGCTGCATTAAAATAATATTCTTAGTGTGGATTGTTTTGCTATTAATATTCTTCAATATATATTTAAATGACCTTTCACAATTATATCAAAGCCATTTGAAGTCTCTGTCCTTCGAATTCTAACCATATGTGTTTTTAGCAATTGTAGCAACCATTGTATCAAAACAGTGTAAAATTCACACCTGTACTTCTGTTCAGAATTTGGGGTCAGTGATAGTAACAGTAATATTGTAAATATTTTAATTTATTATCTATTTATTTATTTATTTATTTATTTATTTTATTTCTGTGATGGTAATTGTTCCAGACTTCAGTGTCACATGATCCTTCAGAAATCATTTTAATATGCTGGTTACATGCTCAATAAACATTTATTATTATTTACTGTTACATTTGCTATTATTATATTGAAAACAGCTGTGCTGCTTAATATTTTTGTGGAAGCCGTGATAAATTTCTTTAAAAAAAAATTTACTGACCTTCAAATTTTTAACAGTGGTTAAACATGTGTCAACCTACAGTATACGATTACCTGTAAGATTTTATTTTAGATTTACTGTTCCTGTAGTTGTGTTCTTTTGTTCTACCACTTCTTACTCATTTGCTTACTTTATTTATAAATCAGATCCAAGTTGTGAGTTTTGCCACGGAACATAACTGGGATTCTCTGGATTTCTATGATGGCGCAGACAACAATGCACCCAGACTGGGCAGCTATTCAGGTGAGAGTTCAACTACTGGAAAATACATACTTTTTCCTGTTTTGGGATTGATATCTCTTGCCTGAACATATATATTTTCTTTCACTCCAGAGGACCCTCATTGTTAAATAGCAGGGATGTAGCAGGGATTCCCAAACTTTTTTTTTCCAGCTGTTACAACATGAGATTTTACTTTAATATTTCCACAGTTTAATAAGTCAATTAATGGTCACAGGACATGTAGGTAAACAAATAAAATATTTAATATTTTTAGTAAATGTTTTATTTTGATTTTGATTATTTATTTTAATTTAACATTATATTTAATAATTCATAAACTCGCAAGTTTTGTGTTTAAAATATGGATTAGAAATAGACTAAAGTCTGGACTAGTGTTGCTGTGGATAGAGGTAATTTTTGTAATCATAAGGAATGAGGTTGGTTGCACAGCGTTCCCCTGGTGAACGTCATTATTCAAAAATATCTCACTGCTGATTGCCATTATTGACCAATTAGAATCAAGTATTCCAGAAAACCATATAATAAGCTTGTGTTATTCAGGTCTTAATTAACATTACAGGAAGATTACATTAGGAGTAATGGAATGCCTCTATCCAAACAAAATGATCTTTGCTCTTAGTCTTTACAAGAAATGAATTAAAATGAAAGCATCAGAGATTCCTCGCCAGAACTTGATATCATTAATTGAGTCACACCTTGAAGAAAATCAATCGTTTGTAATTTTTGGAGCCAGGAATCTTGGAGGAGGCACATCATGCTGTTTTTGGCTAGCTAATTAATTGCTATGTCTGGCAGCACATCTAATGGGCAATGCACCTCACCACTCAGCACTTTATTTGTTTTTAAACAGAGCGGCCAGAGAAAGTGTACTGATGCTTGTCATTGCTGAGCCCTGATGGCTCAGTGGTCTTCTTGTCATCAAGAGATGGTGTACAGTGTTTGGAACAGTGTTTCTGGACTGTTCCTGGAGGATAGGAAACACTGCTTTATGGTGTCCTGTTGGGAACTGTGACTTTATCTTGCTTTCAGGGACAGTCAAGGTTTTTATGGCTGCGCTGCGGGAGCAATAATTGAGATGGTTCCAGCAGCTCAGAAGTTGACCTCAGAGTTGAACCGTACAGCAGGAAGTATTTAAAACAGTGAGGGTGCAGTGTCACAATACAAATGTTAACAGGTGTACCAAAACTTTTCATCACAGCATGGACATTTAAGATGTTCCCATTAATAAAAGTCTTTTGGTATGCTCGAAATGTCTTTGCTTGGTAATCCACTTTATCTGTTTCTTATTTCAACCCCAGCTAATGTGATTTTGACTGCAAAAGTAAAGAATTGCAGCTTTTCATAATCTTCTGCAGTCCATTGCATGCATAACACAGTTTCTTCGTTATCAGGAACCACCATTCCTCAGCTCCTGAATAGCACATCTAACAACCTCTACCTGAACTTTGTGTCAGACATCAGTGTGTCAGCAGCAGGCTTCCATCTGGAATACACAGGTACGACACAACAGCAGTGTAACAGCATTACTCTATTGATTCCTTTCAAATGACCGAGTCCAACAGGACACTCTGTGTTAAATAAAGCCTGCATGTACAACCCCACCCTAGACCTTGACCTCTTGGGAAAGTCTTTAGCTTTTCAATTTTCTCTGCACGTAATATGTATTGGATGAATGAATGGATGGATAGATGGATGGACAAATAGATGAATAGATGGACAAATGGCAGATAGACAGGCACAGTAGATAGACACAATACAAAGACAGACTCGGATGGATGGATGGATGGATGGATGGATGGATGGATGGATGGACAAATGGCAGATTGACAGGTACAATAGATAGACACGATAGAAATAGACTCGCAGATGGATGGATAGATGGATGGATGGACAAATGGCAGATAGGCAGGTACAATAGAAAGACACAACAGAAAGAGACTCATGGATAGATGGATGGATGGACAAATGGCAGATATGCAGGTACAATTGAAAGAGACTCGCAGATGGATGGATGGTTGGATGGATGGATGGATATATGGACGGATGGCTGGACAAATGGCAGACAGACGGGCACAATAGAAAGACAGACTCACAGATGGATGGATGGACAGATGGACGGATGGACATATGGACGGATGGCTGGACAAATGGCAGATAGACGGGCACAATAGAAAGACAGACTCACGGATGGATGGATGAATGGATGGATGGATGGATGTATGGATGGATGGATAGACATATGGATGGATGGATAGACATATGGATGGACAGATAAACAAATGGAGGGATAGTTGGATAAATGGCAGATAGACAGGCACAATAGATAGACACAATAGAATGACAGACTCATGGATGGATGGATGAATGGATGGACAAATGGCAGATAGACAGATAGACAGACACAATAGATAGACAGACACAAGAGGCAGCGACGGATGGATGGATAGATAGATACTACAGATAGTAATCAAAGGGGAGAATGGCAATGAAAAAAAGAGGTGGTCCCAGCCAATAGACATATTTTTATATCAGAATTTGGCAAAATGATCTGTATGGCTGCAGGTGCTGAGCCAGAGAGAGACACCTGTTCCACACAAAACAGAGCCAGATGTCCTCACAGGCTTGCTGAAATACAAATCCATCCTTTTAGGAGTTCAGCAACCTGAAAACTTTTGCACACAGTAGCTGTCAACGTTATTCTGTGGAGATTTTTTATATATCAGATGATTGCAGCAGTTTTGAACTCTGTGTGTTTACAGCTATTGGCCTAGATACATGTCCAGAGCCTCAGACTCCAACGTATGGGATTAAAGTAGGGGATCGATACATGGTGGGAGATGTTGTCATGTTCCAGTGTGAGCAAGGATATTCCTTACAGGTAAGGCCAATGTGTTGTTTAAAACATACAGTGCATCTGACTTATTTTGTGCATTGATCACTTCTTCGCAAACAGTTTTGTCATATATTCCTGCAAGCACAGTATTTGTGATTTGAAAATAATGATCTGTTTTGTTTTCGTCTAGGGAAATGCTCATATCACATGCATGCCTGGACCAGTGAGGAGGTGGAATTATCCGGTACCTCTTTGCCTCGGTAAGGTCTTATGAAATGGATTGTGGAAAATTGTGTTTCTCAGTTTCAGATTCCCTTTCATCAGCAATTGAATAAGAGACTCTACGATGGGTTATGTGAGTTTAGGCTAAAGTTTGATTCATCATCTCCTCCTAAATTCTACTCCTGTCCCAGCAGGTTTTATTTAATTCCACTCCTTAAATGCAGAGCGCGGCAGAGTTTTCGATCACACTATAGAATATTGTGATGGATTATCTGGTGTTTATTTATGGGGCCGTTTTTAAAATGAAAGCCAACTAGACCCTTTATGTTTCAGTGTTTGCCTTAATTTTTCAACTGTTTTGGCCTCAGCCAAGCTGAAAATCCTGAAATACCCAGCTCAGTAATTTACCACCCAGCTGCTCGTACACATTCTGAATGCAAGCACTTCCACAGCTATGACTTTTTTAACACTCCTTTCCGGGTGCTTTCTGCTCAGCTCAAAGAGCAAAGACATCTCTAAGCTTGAGTTTTCATGAGTACTGTTTTTTGTCACTGCCAAAACCTTTTTCCAAATAAATATCAAGCTTTTTTAACACAAACATGCCCAATAAAGCATTTAGATACATTTGTTTTTCAGCACACTTAATAATATGTAAATATTTAAATTCTTGTTTTTATTTTAGGGAAGTTACAGCAAAGACTATAGAATACCCAAGACATGTTACTCGTATAGTTTTGAACGGGGAAAAATCCAACGCTTAATATGGCCGCTCAACCGCAGGATGCCCCGCCTTCTGAATGAAAGCTAATCGGCAATCACTAATCGGTAAAGCTGCATCACTGCAGCTGCTGTTAGAAGTCCCGATTGCTATAGAAACAGTCAGTGCTCTGAGACGTGCGCTCAAGACTGCACATGCGCACTGGCTGATCTAGCCTGAAAAATAAGCATTTTATTACGCTATTTGAGCAAAAGAAACAACATTTATGACACAGTTGTTGTCAGATTTCATTGGTAATTTCAAATATAAAATTTTATTGTAAGCTTAGTGAACAATTTAATGTTTCCCCATTCAAAGTGATAGGAGCTGCACTTGCATGCCCGAGAGGCGTTTCAAAGATGGCCGCTGAGTAACATAACTTGCCTTAAAGGGACTTTGGTTACAGTCATAAAGTCATGGTTCACAAACATATATTTGAAAAAAAAAAAAAAAAAGATAGCCCCGCCCATAACTGATGCCATTGGTTGCATTATCATGGACATTTACAGCTGTAATGAAATATGTAAATCTTGGCTAAACTAAGTGGCCAGAGTATCCCTTAGTACAGTTGATATTTTGCCCGTCTGTAACTCAAGTAACTCAAGAGCAGAAATTATCAGTTTGGTCAACGATTTGTATGTGTTTGCGGGGGATGCACTCTTCTCCATCTGCTCCTTGTGAAATGCAAGATGGAGATTCTCTTTGACTGCCAAGCTGATGGGCCACTGGGCCAGACATTTCTCTCCCTTTCACTGCATCATCCTATCCCGTTTATAGCATATCCTGTGTGGCCAGCAGGCTTTCCTACAAGACCAAGTTTGTGTCTTTTTCCTCAGATCAGTTCATCACTGATCAAGGGCACCTTGTTTATCTTTTATATTGCTTTGGCTCATGTTTGAGTTGGCTGTCCCTTGACCTGCCCAATTCCCTTTGCATCCTGTTTGAAAGAAGTTGGAAGGAAGTTTCTACTACTGATATATGCAGCAACATTGTCCAGCCTCTCTTGTGCCAAAACTAGACCTCCCATCCATGACTATTAGCTGTGATCTACATAAAACTGTTGGAATCATGACTTTAAACCCCAGAAGTGTTGGTGCTTTTTATCATGTTCCTCGTGCCTCTATAAGAGACAATAGCTTTTGTCTTGGTGCCAAGCAAACAGACTGCAGATCAGAATTTCTTTTATTCCAGTATGTTTATTTCTGTTTAAGTGCTTTTCTGCTCCTCTATTTTGCCTCTTCTTAAGCAACAGTTTAATCTAAGAGTAAGTGAAACGTAAAGGACTGAACACAAGGGACTTGACGTAATATGTAAATGGGATTTATCTTGCCAACTGCAGCTTTTACACTGGTTTTGATCTGCTACAGTCATTTAGCAGGCTGAGGCCCATCTTCTCAGAGTCAAAAAAGCTTTATTGGCCAAGTGAGATCACATGTACAAGGATTTTTTTTTCTGGTTTACAGGAGTTTATAATGCATCACTGCTAGGGCTATACGACTACTTGTTCTTCACATTGATCTTGTCACAGTTAGAAGTGATTCACATGACTTTAGTTGCATTTCTATTTCCTGTATCTATAATTTGTATCATGACTCCAGGAAATACATTCTCCATAAATGGTTGATAAAATATGTGCAAAATATTTGGAATTATGTGAATCAATTATGTGAATTATGTCACAAAACACACTATGAGCAAATTAATTAAATTAAAATTAAAAAAGTATCATAAAAGCAGTATAATTCTGGCAGTGGAATTATGCACAACTTCAAATTAATTTTAATTATAATTCATTCATTCATTCAAAGTTAATACTACTATATATTATTAGCCAACATGAATTAATATTGATCAGTAGCATATTTATAAATAAAAATTAGCTTAGATTAATACATTCTCATTTATTAAATAACAAATATTTTAGTTCATGATATTTAATGCATTAATCTAATTAATTTTAACAAATTGAACTTGTATTGAGAATGCATTATTATGCATTATGTAAATGCATTATGCAATTACCAAATGTTCAGATTAAAAGACTATTTTAAGGTATGTCAGTGTGACATATTTGTAAAAAAGTACTTTTTGTTCCTTATGGGGGAAAAATAATCAGGGTTTTGACTCGTGACTTTTTTGTGATGTATTCATTCAGTGATGCAGTAGAGAAGGAGTGTATGAAGTGCAACACTTTTGGCTGTATAACAAGTAAATCTTTATCTGTATATTCACAGCTCAGTGTGGTGGAGCCATGACAGAGGTTAGCGGAGTAATTCTGAGCCCTGGTTTTCCTGGCAACTACCCAAGTGGTCTGGATTGCACCTGGACGGTCACCCTTCCCATTGGCTTTGGTACATGCATGCCATTAAACTGTGTAGGAGTGAACTACAGAATTTTGTGACTCAAGGCCTTTATCAGTGTCACTTACTGTGGTCAACATGTTGTTTAAGGAATCCACGTGCAGTTCCTGAACCTCTCCACCGAGGCAATCCACGACTACCTGGAGATTCGTAGCGGGCCTAGTGAGACTGGTACAGTGATTGACAGGTTCAGTGGGCCACAGGTTCCTGAGTCGCTCTTCAGCACCACCCATGAAACCAGCTTCTTCTTTCACAGCGACTATTCCCAGAATAAACCTGGATTTCATATTACATACCAAGGTAAGACTTTTAACATTTTCCACGATCCATCAGGTGTCTTATTATTGAGTTATTTGCATTCATCCTCCTCAATTGTTTGTTTTTCTTCAGCCTATCAGCTGCAGAGCTGTCCTGACCCCCGACCTTTCAGGAATGGTATCGTAATAGGCAGTGACTTTAGCGTGGGCATGACGGTGTCTTTCGAGTGCTTACCTGGTTACTCTCTCATCGGCGAGACCTCTTTAACATGCCTCCATGGAATCAGCAGGAACTGGAACAACCCTATACCACGCTGTGAAGGTGGATTTTTACTCTTCCCCTCAATATAAATTCTTTATGCACCACCTTTATTCGCTATTGCAATTGAATGACCTCAGTGTTTCATGCACGCAACTGCTCAGTGTAAGTTATTATGAAAGTGTCATCAGTTGCTTACAGCTGATGAGATTATAAACAAGCTCACGAGTGAGATTTATTGCCTTATCTCAACAATATTACTAGATAATGCGTGATGTTAAACAGCGTCACGCATCTCTATGGTGAGAACAAATTCTCAATGGCTCACTGATCCACATTATTTCCCAGAGCACAGTGAGGTGAGGTGATGTTATAGCAGAGCAATCACGGTTATGAGATTAACTTTAGGAGATAAAACCTTTAAAGATGCATTAGGTCATTTTGTTCTTGTTTCGCCAGCTTCTGTTCGTCGATATGAAGCAGCCTTGGACTGTGTACTGACATCTGTTGGCTGAGATTGGAACTGGCTGATTTGTTCTGAAATGTCTCCATAGTGTGACAGAATTTTTATTTTATTTTAATTCGAAATAAAGCCATCGTTGCCAAATAGATTCCAAATGTTTATAAAATAGAGTAAAAATCTAGTTAACAATCTAGGCATGTTTTGAATGAAGATGTTTATATGCACAAGTATAACTAACAGCAATATTTGCCTAGATATATTTTACAGAAACATTTTGTCAAACAGAGGCTTCCATTAATATTTTAGAGTGATGACACGAATCAGTGATTTTATTTGATTCATTGAAATGGACAATGTGACTCACTGGATCATGGAAATGAATGAATTGATCTTGGAAATGAATTGAACAACACTAATGTTGTTTTTGCTACTGATTTTTACATCAGTGATATCAAAGTAAGGAAGAATCATAAAGAAAACTTCTTAATTACCAAATGAAATGTACATTAAAATCATCGCAATATTCATGGTGTTACTTTATTTTATATTGACAGAAAAACCAATGCAACTATTTCATGAATATTCAATATATGTCACACAATTGTAGTGTGGATGCAGAATCATGTTATAAAAATAATGTTTCTTTTACTGATACCTTTATAAAGTGCAGTTTTCATAGCATTTTTCACCTGATATTAATTTATTCTGGGGTTTACCAATATAAAGTGTGTAGACATTCATTAGGTCATGTAACCTAAACATGTCACCAACAGTGATACAGGACCAGCCATGTGTACAATAAAATAGCTTTTCCTAGGTCACTATTATAGGGTTGTGTGTAATCTCTTGTTTACATTAACACATTTTTTTAAATGACACAAGATATGTAGATATATGATAGATGTTCTATCTATACACAAAATGTATGTTTTTAAACATTACTTTTTTTCTGTCTCCCCAAAAGCTCTGTGTGGCGGAAACATCACCTCCATGAACGGCACCATCTTCTCACCGGGTCACCCAGCTGAATACCCCAACTTCCAGGACTGTGTGTGGAGTGTCCGGGTGCCCCCTGGAAACGGCATCTACATCAACTTCACTGTTCTCAGCACTGAACCCATCTACGACTACATCACTGTGTGGTAAACTCTCATAGGAAATCTTTTAAATATGTCATGATGACCTTATTAGGAATCAGTTAATATTCATCAGTGTATGATAAATAATTATAGCACTGAAGAAGTAAGAGAGATGGGACTGCACATGCAGATGAATGAGCCACAAGAACTGAGAGCCATTTGTGACCACACTCCGAACGTCCTTCAAAGTAAGACACTCACTCTTGTGTGCAAGACAGGCTGCGGTCCTCCAGAAAGCCTCAAAGCACACTTTCTCGTGTCTGTGGAAGGAAATCATCCTTTAAATCTCCCCAAAACACTTTTAGGACTAGCTGCCACCTCATTTGCTTGGTTAGGCATCACAGTATCTCTCCATTTGAAAAGTAGTTATATAAATTGCCTTTGCACAGTTCCTCAAGTCAGGAGACAATTTTCAGGATTAAATTCTGTTTCGCTTCTGGGTTCCCTGATGTGGTGTCTTGTTACTAAAATGGAAACTTCACACTTGTTTTGTTTGACTTTGTCTGGTCTTGGATGATACTAGAGGTGCCACCAAACTGCACATTAGCTAAATATTTAAATCTATTTTTAGATACAGATTTAATATTTCAGTGTAGATTAAAAAAGAGTTTTAGTTCTATTTATAATTAGTATGTGTTATAATTATCTAAAAAATTATTTTTCATATAAGCATACTGTTGTGTTTTTTTTTTTTTTTCAATTTTATTTCTTCTTATTATATTAAGAAAAATTTAAACTTCACCTTCAATTTACTTTAATTATCGTGTCCAAAAGTTTGCATATGCTTGGTTTGTGGGCATAAATGACCTTTTGCAATTTTTTGTAATAGTTGTGCATAATTTCCCTTCTGAGCTTTGTCTCTTTAACCTTTCAGGAAAGACTTTTTGCTAATTGGGTATACTTCATTTTATTTGCTTTCTGTAGCTACTGGTTTTGGCCTCCTTGTGGAAATTAAGCCCATTTGCTTTGGTGTTTTAGACTCCAAAGGGAGTGTGTCTTCAAACAAGAAGAAATATCTCTTGAGGTTTGGCAGGCTTAATATGAGGAATAATTCAACAACAATACAGATTTTATAATTAAAGTTCTTTGAGGTAAAAGTTGCAAAGTACAACTTCCAGGCTTCCGAATTTAAGCTATTTTTGTAACACAGCATGCAACATTTGAAATTATTGCCATATATCTTATTAGATATATGATTTTGAGAGACGGAGTCACAGATAACAGCAGGCTTTAGCCAGATTTTGTGTCCTTACAGAGTCAGTTAAGGCCAATTGGATGTTCGGAAGAGCAGAGACTTTTGACTAATTGTCTCTCACATCGTTGTGACACCCAGTTGCGGGGGAGATGGAATAATGCATTGAAAGAAACCCAGGATAAATCCAGTAATTAATGTCAGCTGTTCACTTTTCATATCAGAGGTCCCTCTTGTTTAAGAAAAATTCCAGAGGGTACTTTTATTTATTAATGGATTCTGCATACCCTACACTCACCGTTGTGTTAAATAATGCATTTATACCACAGATAGAGGTTACATTATTATTGCATTTTTCTTACTTTTTTGCTCCGTACAATCTGCAATTGAGATTGCATTTATGTTGCATGTTGCAGTGCTACAGTCTGTCCCAAAACCCGCTTGACAACGTGCTCTACTAAAATTCGCGAACAAACTTGCAAACAAGCTTCTGTATTTCTCTCTCTGGGTGCTCCGTCGGTTCCTCAGTGTGCTGCTACTAGTGACCATCTCATGCATCATAGGTGACCTAGATAAAACAGTGTCTTCTGGTTCATTAGTCCAGCTCTATCGTTCATGTACAGAACGAAGACTATATGCATTTCTGCTGGGCTGGCCTAATGTAAAGACAGCAGCAGATATGGCAAGAAGATAGCTTAATAAACTACAAGACACAGAGAAATGACACAGAGAGATGCGCTTCTCGCTTTTTCTTGCAGTCAATAATAGGGGAAATATTGCTGTCTCTGCTTAAAGTCCCATTTCAGACAATATGGCTCATAAAAGCAGCGTTCAGCGATGTACTGCAGCAGAAATCAGTCTTAAAATATAAAGCACGTAGTTTATTTACTCTCAGTGTAATTGCAGAGTCATTATTTTTGCTGGGCCAGTAGGTTAAAGTCACGTTTCAGTGACTTAAGATTCATAAAGCAATTTTAAGCGATAAAATGCAGTGGAGATGAGTCTTAAAATGTTTAATTTATTTACTCTATGTGTAACTGCAAATTCTTACGGGGTGTTTCAGACCACAAAATAAAAAATGAATTTGCACTTGCTGTATGTGTTTTTTAAGACCCTGCTTTAAATGCAGAAAGTATATTTGATGGTATGCCCACTTATAAAGCTTTTTCCCATTTTTTGTTCATCATTTAATGAATTACTGCGTGCTGCCATGATCAACAGAAAAACTTTTAACAAATTCTCTTTACCACCCACAATAACTGCGCCAGGTGAACAGTTTTGTAATAAATATATAATGAGCTTAATTTTACTAGAAAATAGTGACAATTACTTCATTTTAACACTAAGGCTCCATTTATTGTAGATTGCAGGTGGTTTTGCGCTGAAACAACTTTTTTTTAGAAACCCTTTGTTTCCAAACCCATTACATAAGTTGACTTAGGCCTGAGTCATGAGATCGGTCATTCTGGATGTAGCTTTGTAAATCTCACTTGATTTCTGTTTTTTGCAGGGATGGTCCTGACCAGAGTTCGCCTCAGATCGGTCAATTCAGTGGTAACACAGCCCTGGAGTCTGTCTACAGCACGTCCAATCAGATCCTCATCAAGTTCCACAGCGACTTCAGTGGAAGTGGTTTCTTTGTGCTTAGTTACCATGGTGAGATGCCACTTCAGGTTGCATTCATAGACGTGTTTTACCAGTTTATCCAATCAGAGCCTCATTGACTGCTTTAACAACACAAATTGCAATTAAACTGTTGGTCCAACTGTTTAAACTCTATATCATTTGTGTCTGTGAGAGACTGAATGATCTACACTTTTATCCATTCAAAGGAATTTTAATTGAGGGCAAGTTATACATTCAGACTTTGTAGTCTCATCCCTTATGTGTATGTAAGCCACCTAAACATACTTGCACTTCTGTATAAATTATTCCTTAGGCTTGTTTAATTTTAACCTTGGTGCTAAATAGTGTAAGATGCTTTTCAAAAACCTGAGGTGATCTGCAAACAGGAATTAAAATAGTTAAAAAAACTGGTTTGATTCAATAAATATCTGTCATCACGGTGTAATTTCAGTCCCCACCAGGCATTTAAAGTGGCTTACATATGCACTGATCATATTGACTGCTGACTAGTATTTATAGTTTATTACATGCTTTCATATTGATCCTTGGCCCATGTCAGCTGTCACTCGGGGCTTAATGATCCTGAGATGCATGAGTCTGTGAGTCACACCAACCATCTCAAGGTTATCTATAATGTTCGCTGAATAGTCTAGTTTGTATATTTTCCATTTAGGTTCTCTAAATCCTTTATTAAATGGATAGTCCTAAAAATGAAAAGGATTTCATTTACTCACGCTCATGTTAAAAATGTATAACTTTCTTTTTGCTGTGAAACACAAAAGGAAAGGTTTTGAAGAATATCCCCACTGTTCTCTTCCATCCTGTCCTGAAACCTGCTTTATGTAAGGAATAGTCTAAAATTTAAGTTGATAATCACTGGGCACCATTCACTTTCATTGTATGGCAAAGAGCAGCAACTCAACCTTTTTTGCTCCACCAAATAAATTTTCAGGTTAAGAAAGACAAGAGGGTGAGTAAGTGATCGCAGAATTTTGGAGAATTATTCTTATGCATGTTTAATGTTGTGTGTTGTCAGATGTGAAGTAGAAAACTCTTGTTGTGAGTTTTTATGCTGAAGACCATATTGTTTTATTACTCAATGAGTTGAGTTTCTTCACCCGTCTTTCATGGATTGAATTGCAGATTAATAATTTTCCATCTGCAGATATTTTAGTCTGTGATGCGCATACATAACAAAGAGAAAGGATCGTCTATATTTACTCAGATTTGCCCTGGGAATACCCCGGTCCATCGTAATGAGTTTAGCTTTGATTCCGTTTGATTCTGAGTAAATGGGACACCGAGCCTGAAAGACAACTTTATTTCCACCAACTGCTTTGATATTAATTAGTAAAAATTTCCATCCATTAAACTGAAATATTCATCTAGTATTTAGTATGTTATCTAATCATATTAGGGCTCTGTCGGGTCTGCCAATCTGCTCTCTGATGTCACATCCTCTAGTGTTTTAAAGCCAATCTAGCCAAAGCAGCTTAGACAGGAATCTATGGAATATGATTATGAGCTCGGAATGGGCTCTCAAATGCAGAGATCATGCCCTCCAAATTCACTCAGGTTTATTAGCGAGGCTTTACTCAATATTCCGTCCAGACACCAAGGACATCAAAGAGGCATCTCTGAGTTAGAGAAGCGCCAAATAGCCCATTTTAACGACTTAATTCCGAAGTCTCATTTGAATGGCTCTCAGAAGTAAGCACACTCACAAACTATCCATTTCCACCTCCCCGGTCCGTGATTCATCAAAGAAAAACTCCAGACAACAACAAAGAAGGTTTGTAATTTAAAAAATTCAGTGTGTGGGGGGGTTTTAAATCACAACCCTCTGTTGTTTTTTTTCCCTTCTTTTTCACACCCACTTGAAAAGCCTCTTGTAGGGAAGTATAGTGTCTTCAGCCACATGGCTGCTGATCAGAGCGTCCACCCTCATCTCTCCGGGCTGCCCCTTTTGTTGCCATTCCATTTTGGCCACTTACCCCAAAACACAACAGGGAACCCGTCAGGAAGCAAACAGAGAAGGAGCCACATGCTAAGTGGGCTTCAATAGTTAATTAGTGTGTTTCCAACTCAGCCTTCTGAAACCTCAACTTGGCAAGAGAAGACAAAGCCAAAGTCTTCCATCTCATGATGGAAGACTCAGTTCATGATGTCCTCAAAGCGAAGAGCTCAAAGGTTTCTGATATCCATCTTAATCAGTGTGAAGTCTCTATTATTATTATTATGGCTTCATGTCAAACTTCGAATCAGCTCGACTGCTTCGAGGTCCTGTTGCGTTCGCAGTTTTCATTAACACCAGAATAATTAACTCGCCAATTACGCTGTGCAAAGCTACTCGGTAATTATCATCAAAACTCGTGGCTATCTATACATTGCACAGGAAAGGGCCACAGTGCTGTTATACTCACACATCAAATGCATTACTCATGCAATCCATAGCCGGATAAATGTTCGGTTAATTCCTTCTCTTCATAAGTGATTTGCTCATTATGCGGGTCGTTTTGTTCTTGGCGGTTTCACCGACTGTGACACGCTCACTTGCTAGCGCTAGCATGTATCCTCTGTCAGATGTAAGCGATTGATAACGCTCTGTGCTAAGGTCGCAGAGCGGCCCGTAGTGCAGTGATAGTCACCCTTCCGTGCGCCTCAGTGTCACCCTACTTAATCACATCGTTATTTGTCACGGCAGGTTCCTCTGTCATTAGTACTGACTAGATGCCAACGCAACTGTGCCGAACGTGACACTGCACCACGGCGTTTTTTCAGACAAGGCAAAAGATTTCAATGAGAAAATAATGGGCTGTACCAAAAGGAGTAGTATTATGAAATATGACATTATTTATATCAGTATTTGTCTGTTCAAAAGGGTGTAGCATCTGCTTTGCCTTGCTAAAAATGGCATAAATATAAAAGGGGTAAAAAGTTAGATGAGGAGGTAGTGTTTTCATGTCGCTGTGATTGGCTCATTGTCCTGTCATGTGTTAATGCCACCTATCAATTTTGGCCACACACATGTACAAACATGAGGTGCGGTCACATTTCATTTTAATGATATATGAAGCACAGTTCTCAAAGAAGTCTCGGTTACACTTTATTTCGATAGTCCACTTTAGACATTCTACTAACTATAAGTAACTTTGTAACTACATGTCAACTAATTCTCATTAATTTGCAACTACATGTCTACTAACTCTCAGAGTAGAATGTTAGGGTAGGTTTAGGGTTAGTAGAATAAGTTGACAAAGAAAGTGTTAGAAGATATTAAGCAGACAGTCTGCTAATACTCTACTAACTGCTAGTTGACATGTAGTTGCAAAGTTACTTACTGTTAATAGAATGTCTAAAGTGGACTATCGAAATAAAGTGTTACCGAAGTTTCTTTCAAACCAAGCATCTTCCTATTGATCGGTGCGTTGAATCTGCATGACCAGATGTGATCTTTCATCCTCACACAAAATTCTCTTTCACATGGATTCCTATTGAATTGAATTGATTTTACTGACAAAAATTTGCTGAATATAAGTAAATGTGACTGCAAGTATGCAAAATATTATAAAATAAATGATAAAAAATATTCTGTATGAATATACGTATCCTGTAATGAGTGGGAATTAATTTAACAGTCAGTCATTGAAAACATATAAAATGACTAATTCTGAGCATTAATGTGTTCAGCTCTGTATACACTATCTTTTTCTGCAGCTCCTTTAGAAACTATTTTGAGATGGGGTATAGGGTGGGGTAAAGAGAACCTTTAGAAATAACTTTGTACAGATGAATACATGGATTGATAATGTATAAATGCTATTATGCTAAATAAAAATATTTATTGATTTTATATATACATTTCGTTACATTTTTAAGAGTTTTGAATCTCTTAAAACTCCTCAGATCTTTGTAACCACATCTTTCGTCCCCTTCTTTTGCAGCATACCAGTTACGAGTCTGCCAGCCTCCACCAGAAGTGGCAAACGCAGATATCCTGATGGAGGATAATGAGTTGGAGATAGGTATGAACACATGCTATTGCTATTGTTAATAAAAATGGTTCTGATTCTGTTCAGGTTGGCTTGGTCCAGAAGTGTGTATTTTTTTTTTCAATGTTCTCCTATCCCGTTTTATATAAAGTAAGCCATTTGTAGACTGGCTCCTGAAGAGTATAAATATTGTGGCACTTTAATAGCATTATTCTTTTTTTTTTTTGCTTGTCTCTAACACCTGGAGAGCGCTACCTGTTACCATTCTCGTTGGGAATTGTTCCCCCAAATATAATTTTTTTTTTTTTTTTATTTAAGTACCAAGTAAGTTATTCCAAACATGTGTGACTTTCTTTCTTCAGCCAAACACAAAATAAGCCATTTAAAAAAGGTATTTTTATGACTATACAAAGAAAGTGAATAGGGTAAATTGTTGTTTTGGACCCCATTGACTTTCTTTGTACAGACAAAAACAGTTCTTCTGAACATCATCTTTTGTGTTCCAAAGAAGAAAATCAAATGTTCAGAACAACATAAGGGCACAAGAATCATGACAGAATTTTCATTTTTGGGGGAAATTCTCCATTAAGAGTTTTTCAAAACAGATCAGGCACTGGTAAAGCAGCTATTATAATATAATCACATTTTGCGATTTATGTTCCTTGCAAAAAAATGTCATATATTTCCTCTCCACCTGTTACAGGAGTCTCAACTTATTCCAGCCAACTAGTAGCCAAAGTGACTACTAAAATAATACCCTGAACATGACCCATTTGTAACACAAGCATTTCACCCGAGCCCGGTCTCATGAAAATGCATATAAATAGTACGCCAAATAAAAACGAAAACTCGTGGTATCGATACGCAAAAATGTACTTTGGCGTGCATATGATACGCATGTGTTTGGCGTGCATATAATACGCAGTTTTCGCGTTCATATGATACGAAATTTGTTGGCGTGCATATGATACGCAGTTTTCGCGTACATATGATACGCATCTACCCCACAACCCTAAACCTACCCATCG
>NW_015548236.1:125306-217642 GCF_001515605.1 Sinocyclocheilus anshuiensis | reverse complement strand
ACCACGAGTTTTCGTTTTTATTTGGCGTACTATTTATACGCACTTTCATGAGATCGGGTTGTTTCACCCACAGGCATGTTGGCACGAATGATTAAACCTGGCTTTTCTGGTGCTATAGGAATTAGGCCAATACTGTAAACGAGATTCACTTTGCCCTGTTGCCTAGACACTGGCAGTGCATAGGAATGCCTCTCCGCATAGGAACGCTTCAATGCGTCATACATTTGATGTTTTCCAGGTGCTTACACGTGATTATTTTTAGATAGGCGATGGTGGCAGAGTTGTCATGCAAAGCCAATACAAGCAATTTATTAGACAGGGCTGCAAACGCTGCTGTTTTACAGCTCAATTATCAACCTCTTCAAGTTTAACATTAAAATATATACATCACGCCTATATCTGTGGCATCTATCTCCATTAAAACCAAGGAGGTTCGCTGTCCCACCTAATTAAACGGACGCTTAATCATTACGACTCTCTTTCTTTGCATCTCAGGTGATATTATCCGCTATCGCTGTCACCCCGGATTCACCCTGGTGGGGAGCGAGATTTTGACATGCAGGCTGGGAGAAAGGCTACAGATGGACGGACACCCTCCTTCCTGCCAAGGTGGGCATGCTTTTCAAGAACAAAGCCCCTTGAATGACACAGACCCACCAGCTTCCATTTACCAGGATTACGTGCCTGATGCATCCTCTTTTAGACAGCAGAACCAGCGCAGAACTGGGGTTAAAGGTATCAGCGTGTTAGAGCGTGTTTCCATGGAAACGTCCAACCTCTGTCCACAAGTAAATGGCAGGATATTGTGATGGCTATACTATAAGCTCAAATCACTCAGACGAGCATCATACATGTAATGGAGGGTAAAATGTGATCAGAGGCGGTATTGCTGATAGCCCATGAAGAGCTCAGTCATTCCCTGTCACTGCTCCTTCCCTCACATTCACTGTTGATGAGTGATGTGGCTCTTGGAGTTTAGTGGCTCAAACAGCTGCTGCCATTAATCTTTCATGGCTCCATCCTTCTCCCTGCATCCCCACGAGAGAGCACTCACTTTGTTAGAATTTGTTCTGTGCTTAGATTCAGGAAAGTGCCTGGAAACGGTAGTTCAATCATTTGTCGTGCACATTAAAGCAGTTTCGGAGCGGGATAAACAAAGTGAGCCATGGAGCAGGAGAGCTCATGAAGTGTTTTGCAGAGTATGTAACATTTCAGGCTGACTTGATGAAAAATTGTGGTTTCTTTTCTTTTCCAAGATGACAGACGATGGCCACCATCTTCAGTTTCTAAAGAAATATGGTCCCAGGCAGATGATTTGCTGTTTTAAAACTTCGGAATTTTTGTGATCAATAGATACCAGACCTGATTTAATTAACTATGGAACTGAAGCAATTCAGTTGGTGTATTTTTCTACAATTTTAGTCTTGGATTTGAGCTTAATTTAGTTTAATTTTGTTGAATTTGGTTTGGTTAATTTAATTTTGTTGAGTCAAGTGTAGTCCTCTTTAGTTTAGTTTCATTTCTCTGAGCTGTCCTAGTCTTGTCTAGGACTGGGTCAAATGTAGTCTTGTCTTGTGTTTAGTCTAGTTTTATTTAGTTTGGTTATCTTAATTTAGTCTAATCTAGGGATATGCCGGTATCAAATTTTCATGTTGCGATTAATTGCTAATGCTTTTATCACGGTATACGGTATTATCATGATATTGACATTTAGTTTTTTTTTTTAAAGTGCTGTCATAATACAGTATAACAGGTTTAATAACTTTTTTCTTATAACAAAAATAACTGAACATTTAAATGCAATAAAGCAATACAGAAAAATGTGTAAAGTTAAAAGTTTTACACAGATTAAAGTGCAAAAGAACTATAAAGACCAATAGGTATCACTTTACAATAAGACCTAATTAGTTAACCTTAGTTAATGCATTACCATTCACAATGAGCAATAGCTACATTTGCTACAGAAGTTATTAATCTTTGTTAAAAAAAATACAAGTCTTAGTTCATGTTAGCTCATTAAATAACACAGTTGCAACTTTTTTAAATATTGTAATTACCTAAGATTAATGAATGTTCAGAAGAATTTTTCATTGGCCGTTTATGCACAAGTCTAGTCTAATCTAGTCGAGTTTAGGTTTGTTGAGTGGAGTGTTGGTTTATCTGGTTTTACTGAGTTGATATCAGTTAAATTTAGATGAGTTAGTTTAGTTTTGTCAGGTCTAGGTTTGTTGAGTCAAATGTACACTTTTGTTGTTTATTAAGTTTAGAATAGTTTGGTATGGCTAATGTAGTCTAGTGGAGTTGAGGTTTGTTGAGTCGAGTGGAGTTTTGTCTTATCTAGATCTGTTTTCAGCTTAATTTCATCAAATTTGGTTAGGTTAATTTAGTCTAGCCTAGTCAAGTTTAGGCTTGTTAAGTCAAGGGTTTTGTCTATTCTAGTTTAATTTCTCTGAACTGTTCAGTTTAAATTAGTTCCGCTGTTTTTTAGTTTAGTTCAGCTGAACTGAACAGAGTAACTTTGTTGAGTAACATATGAAATATGAAGACTTAGTACAACATAAAGTATGCCCATCTTATTGATACACAAACCCTATAATTATCTGCTTTGTACAAAATCAATAACTAATAAAAATGGGTTTTTTCCCCCCACAGTGCAATGTCCTGCTCATGATGTCCAATTTGACTCATCTGGGGTGATTTTGAGCCCTGGGTATCCAGACAGTTACCCCAACCTACAGATGTGTTCTTGGAGCATCAATGTGGAGAAGGGCTACAATATTACCCTGTATTTTGAGTTTTTCCAGACTGAGAAGGAATACGACATTCTGGAAGTCTTTGATGGTAGACTTTTTTTCTCCACTTAAACTAGGCTGTTATTGTAAAAGTGTTTCATTTATAGAGATTTCTGCAACATATGCGACTTTGAGTTCACACGATCCACAAAGTGATAAAATTGTTTTTTTTGTTTTTTTTTTTTAATACAACATATGAAAAGTGAATCTTGAATTGATATTAGTCTAATAAGAGTGTGTATATGCCTTTCACAGTGTAGTCACCATTTGTAGCCAAGGCTGTTATTATCTACACTTTGTCTGCTTTGCCCATTTTCGAGATATTTTTTCAAACAGTAATTCCAAAAGCCTTAGTCAAATTGTGTTCCACCTAAGCATTAGGCTCTTTTATGAGTTTCATCTTTTTTGACCGGTGTAATTTGGTGTAACAGTCCTCCTGCAAATTGTCTTTCTCTTCTATTTCTTTTAAAGGACCCACAATTCATAGTCAAACACTGGCTACATTGAGTGGTGACCTCCCCACACCCTTCAACATCACCACCACTGGCCACCAGCTTCTTCTGCGCTGGTCAGCTGACCACGGCACCAATAAGAAGGGGTTCCGCATCCGCTATGTCGGTGAGTATCAAAGTATGTATCCATTTAAATCTCTTTATTGCTTGCACGTTTTCTGTCTCTGGTCTTGAATATGAATGAGCATGTACAGTATACTTGGAGCCGAGGAAGTGTGTTTGGTTAGTTGACATGAAATAATTTGGGGTAGATGCCCTGCAGTGTGACGACTTATACTCTTAATTAAAAATTGTTAATGTTAATCTTTAGCAAATCTCAAAATGAATATCCATGTTTCATACTGTGTGTTATAATGTTGTGATGGCTACATTCTTTTTTAAAATGATTGATTGTAGTTTTTAGTATTTTGATTTTTATTTATTTGGACAAAATTTTGAAGAATTTTAATATTAGCCATTTACTGGTCATCAGTCATAACATAAAAATACTCTAATTGTAGACTTATTGGTATTGACCAGAAATTTCAAATTGATGCATCCATATTTAAAACTTTCAAACTGCAGGACAATTTAAAGAAATAGATCACAATTAATCATAAAATCAAAAATGCAAAAAAAAAAAAAATCAAAATCAAAAATTGTCATTATTTACTTGACCCTGCATTTCTTCTATATACATTTTATTATTATAAACCTAAAATTTGCATATTGATGGGGGAAAAGGTTATTGCATGTTATGTGTCAACTACCAATGTCTGTCAGAATCGTATTAGTGTGAGTGCATGCGCATGTATATGTTCGTGTATATTTGTGAGAACATAGATGGACGTGTACGTGCTGAAAACATTTCTGTGTAGAAGTGTTTTTTTCTATTAGGTACTTTGATGGGTTTATTTTGTGTTATTTGCCCAAGAGAGGGCTTACACACTACCTTACTTTAGCTCATATATGGTTGACAAATGTCCTTTGCAGTTTAGGTCGTGCACTTTACAGTTTCTCAGAAAAAATCTTACTGACAGAACAAGAAAGGCCAGAGACCCATTGGCCCAATAATGCACCTTGGTTAAGTGAATTCTACACTTGATGTTGTGGATGTCAACCAAAGACCTAGGGACTCCAAGTACACATATTGCACTCTTTTTTTTTTACCACACTTTACCTTTCAATTCCTCAAGCTTGAGTGTGTGTTCTCAAATGTAGTAGAGCGGACTGAATAGGGATAGACAAATCTACAGTATATGGGCTTTCTGTGGTCACTTAAAGCGGATAGTTTCTCTAGTGTCTCGGTGGTTTTTCCACGAAAAAGACTTTTTACGGACATGGGAAATGCACTATTCTTATGGCCATAACCAACTCTTAAGTCTGTGTAATAAAGTTTGTTAAACCTCATGATCATGTAATTCAGGATGATTTGAGAATGATTCAAAGAGCATCCCGTGCTTCAAAGAAAGCAAGAACATTTGACCATTATTTTATCTTTTTTTTAATCACATTTGATCATTATTTTGGACACCACTGTTTATAAGATGCAGTGTAAAATCTTGATGATGAAAAATCTATGTTATTTTTTTATTTTAATTTGTATTATTGTATTATAGCAATGCTTATTTCAAAAAATAAAAATTTTTATCCCAGATTTAAATTAGATTTTGAATCCTAGATTTTAAATATGGTCTCAGAATTTTAGACACTGCTCTATATAAATTGTAATGTAAAATGTTGCAGATGAAAAATCCAAATTATTGTTGTTATTTGTAATTTTTATTATCTGTCCTTGTTTTTGTTGGTGTATGTGCAATTTTCAAGAAATTAAATGCTGAGACCTTCACTATATAACATCATTATTCATTCTATAATCTCTGCTGGTAAACAAAACGTTCAAACCTGAGCAAGGGGCGATCCCGGGGCAATCCTTGAGCTATGACCATTGTGCACTTAACCTCGGGTTGCTCCAGGGGACTGTTCCTATAACTCTATTAATTCACATGGTCATATGGCAAATAAAGACTTTATTGTGTACTTTATTGAGTGGTAATGTGCATATCACATTACTGCAGTGGCAGGTGCTGAAATTTATTCTCATATCAACACTGCATGTGTCGATTTTAGTTTCTAAGTGCTTTGGAGTGTTATAAAATCCACCCTACCTCACGAGTCAATAGCTTTTCTTCACTTGCTCTTGCTCTTTGCAGTGAGCAACATATTTTCACTGACTTTCCATCAAAAGGACTTGATTCCTTTCAGGAAGGCCATTTCTGCTGGAGGGTGCCAGCACTGCTTACCTCACTTTTGTTTTCCATCACTGTTGGACGTTCTGAACTCATATTTAACTGTTGTTAGGGCTGCACATCCTGGCTGAACTTCCGTTCAACTCAAGCCTGGAGTGAATTTAACCGAATGAGGTGCCCGTGCGAATGGAGGTCAGATGCTTACACTTCCTCTATCCTGCCAGTTTGAGATATAAATAGGCCTCGTACCTACATCCTCTTCACACTTCTGTGATTGGTGCAGGTGCAGAAGAAAGTCATGTAAGGCTGTGCGTTTCGGAGTATCTTTGAACTGAGATGAAATTCAAACTGACATCCTACGTTCGAAGTGCTTTTCAGGCTTTAGCCTCCTGTCAGTTGTTTTCAGCTTGTGAAATCAATGATGAATGGCTTGTTCATTTCCGTCGTTAGGATATGAAAATTTCCACATCAACATGTTAATACTTTGTTTCAGTTCAAAGGCTGAGAATCAGTTTGAATTCACTCACAGTCTGCTGTGAAACTTGGGTAGAGCCAAGTCTAACGTTATGAAAGCTTCTTTCTGTGTCTGTGGAGCTCTCTGTTGCTGTCAAGGTCTCTCACTGAGTTTGATTGACATGGTTATTGATGTGCTTATGTTTGGTTTCAAGCCGAGTGTGTGACTACTGTGCCTTCAGAAAGTATTCACCCCCTTGAATCTTCTCACATTCTGATCCCTTACACCATCAGATTGTAAAACATATTTTAAAACACAATATTTTTATCTCTGTTCTAACCATTCAATACATGTATCATGTAGTATTTGCAGAGTAATCCACACTCCAGTAAGGACATTCCAGAGTTCTCACTTTCTGTTCAAGACCTTATTTTGCAGTATTTTCCACAATCTTTGGTTCATTTGTCCTGCTGAATTGTCTTAGCCCAAAATGCATCTCTAACTGAAGTAGATATTCATTCATCTGGGTCTATCAATCTTTTCTTTATAGCAAATATGTGACCCTCTCTGTGAAATCTAGGCTAAAGTCTCAAAATCAAATTATGAGATAACAAGCATCAAAGTTTGATTTCAACCATTAATTTCGCTATGATTTCAATCTTTGACATGGTCTTACTCAGTCAATATTAAAGATATCTAGGTTACAATTTTCACAGAATGTTCTTTACCTTATGAAGGGTGATTTTATGTAGAAAACAGTAAATCACAAAAAAAAAAAAAAGTTTTCACAGCCAGGGTCACATATTTTTATTATAGCAATGATTTATTTTATTATTATTTATTTTATCTTCCTGATAACTTGCATTAATTTGGGTCCACCTTTTATTTACATCAATCTTTTTCATTTTATTTTAGATAGTTTTGGGGAAGAAATAATCCTATTTAAAATCAATTCATTTGACTTGCCATATAATAGCAAAAGAAATACTTTTATACATTCTGAATGCACTGTTTATGCATGGCATGCTTATGTGAGACTGAGCTTAAAACAACAGACATAATACTCAGCAAAGTATTTTTCAAAAATGAGTTTAAATTATTAAACCATTAAAATATGTGTGGTGGTGTTGTTTGGTTTTTTAAATAATAACAGGTTTTTTGAAAGGTCCTCGTTTTTCAGATTTTAGATGCATTTTTTAAATTACTGTACAAATGCATTTGTTTACTGCATAAGTATTGATAAATATGGGCATATTATTTTACATTTTTATACAGTGACTCCAAAAAGCATTTATACACTTATGCCACACTCTGTGGATTCCATTACATTAGATAACAAATCAAACCATTTGTTTTTAAACAAATGTAGCAAAAGGACCTTTCATATGAAACATAGATACAGTCTGCTGTTTTATAATTAAGACAAAAGATGTTAATAATAGTAACATCTCTTGTAGTTCAGGTGTATCTTTTGTATTATCTTTTGTATGATCTTTTGTAACATCACTGAGGAACAGCTGGTTAAATTGCATAAGGGACTGAAATATTTTAAGTCAGTTTTGAGGAAAGGTCATAATTTTGGCAGATGCAATTAAATTCATGCAAATTTCTTAAACTGTGTCTTTTAAAAGTTAAAAGAACAAGAAGAATTTTGCAGGAGTTTAATAAGAATTCTTTCTTTCCAGAATTATCTTCTGTAATATAAATTGCATTGCTCAATTTCAGTGGGCGAAAATAGTAATAAACCAGATAATGTGACCTTTTCACAAATGATAAAATATTCATCTGCAGCCTGTCTCCAAATGTCTCCAAAACACCAGGCTGGGGCATGTTGAATAAGGCACATAGGAGTTTTACGGCATGTTATTAAAGCAGAAAGGCTTTTCTAAGTGCCTTCAGAAAGTATTTATAAGCAGAACTTCTATGTGCCTGAATGAGGCCCGTGTCACAGGGCTCTACTCTGGGTGGTGATTAAGGAACTGATGTGGTCTGGTTTCTATCTGTCTGTCTGAACAGCTCTGTACTGCAGCACCCCGGACTCTCCTCTCCATGGATCCATAAGCAGCCAGACCGGAGGACACCTAAACAGCTTGGTACGCTGGGCCTGTGACCGTGGATACCGGCTTATTGGGAAAAGCACTGCCGTTTGCAAGAAAACCCCCTTTGGCTACCATGCCTGGGACGCCCCTGTTCCTGCTTGCCAAGGTAACACCCAGCAAATGATTATGTTTACTAGTCCATTTTGGGTTGAATGTGCTGATAACCCAAGTACGTTAAAGGTTCAATACTTTATGATCATTAGCCATTTAACCGGCATCAACATTGAGGTTATTTGCCAGCGCCAACTTTTTCTGATTTGCAAAAAAATTGACCATTTTCAAACCGTTTTTTTCCTTCATATTCAGCTGGGATATGGGAAAGTATTCTTTTTCTGGGTTCAATATTTTCAATTATTTCAAACTTTATTAAAATATTTCAAAGCATAACATTGATTAACCAAAATATTTTGATTAAATAATCATTTTCTCCCCTCAAAAAAAATCAAGGATACGGTGTGGCATTTACAATAGAAGTGAAGGGACCAATTTCTGCAGAATTTTAAAACTTAAGTTACGTTCACACTGTGAGCCTTAGTGCTCAATTCTGATTTTTTTTTCTCAGATCCGATTTTTTTTGTGTAGCTGTTCACATTGTTGTTTTAAATGTGGCCAATATCAGTTTTACAGTGTGAACAGATCATGGTACTGAACTGACCCGCATGCGCAAAAGAACAATACGAACAGGGATTTGGCAACACTTGCGCAGTGCGCTGTCATACGGAAGTAAACATGGAGGACATAAACTAAGCGATTTTGCGTTTATTTATAGTGTGATCTGCTGTTGAATCCGGCGAAATTATGTGCAGGCAATATGAAAAATAAAGACAAGGATGTGACAAAAGACAGCAGAGTTTTGAAGCTTTTATGATACGAGCCCTCATGTTTTGTTTGTATATAGAGTTGTCACTGTAATTCTTATGAGTTCTGACACATTACACTTCCACTGATTACCTTTTACAGCCTGGTTCAAAAAATGATTTTGGTCTATATAGCTAATTTTGCCCTTCATGACAACTGTGAGGGGGGTGAATTTTTTTATAACTCATCCGTTTAAATTATATTAAGCCTTAAAGTTCTGCATAATTGAGATAACTTGAGTGACAGGTGGATTGCCGCTGCTGTCACCACCATCGAGCTAGGTGGGCGTGGTTTCAACAACCAGCTCCCGCCTCTTTGCCCATCTTCGATTATCCGGGAGTGACGCGCGGTGACGCGCTGCCAAGATGGCGACGGCCGCCTGCGCCCACTTTTAAGCTTCAAAAACTATCTTCGGAACCCTACGGGTGACGTCACGGACACTACGTCCATGTTTTTATACAGTCTATGGTTCTGACACATTACACTTCCACTGATTACCTTTCGCAACTGTCTTGATAACTTTGGGTATGTAAAAATCTTTGAAGTGTCTCCCGTCAGCGCGGAATTATGACAAATGTCGATCTAGAGTGATGTAAAAGTCGCATGAAATCCGACATGACTATTCACACTGTGGTCGCATTGCAAAACATCTGACGTATCGGACTTAGTACCACATATGGAAGTGGCACAAATCGGAATTGAAAAGATCAGATTCCATGCGGTTTGTGCTGTTCACACTGTCATGACAAAAACAGATCCGAGTCACATGTGAGCAAAAAAAATCGGATTTGGGCCACATTTGCCTGCAGTGTGAACGTAACCTTACATGTGAAGCAAATACATTTATTTTTAAAAAGATGTAACATTCCTGTAATTTTTGCAGTAATTTTAGAGTTTTAGGCTTTATGATTTCATGGCAAAAAAGTTTTAAAATTTAATAAAACTTTGCAAAAAAGTTTTTACGGTCAGTGATGGAGATGCAGTAATTACTGTCGCCACTCCTCTCACTGATACTGTTTATTCATGATCTGTTTCATTTGTCACATTAATGACTAATCTTCAGAGCTCTCTTTATCCATCTGTGTCATTTATCCTGCTCCACCTATCCTCCCAGACGCAGCTTCACAGTACTGTAGAGTAGATGAGCCTGACTAAATAGTTTCTGAGGTGGTGCATTCATGCAGGGCCTCTGCTCCTACACTAATGTGACAGAATGGGCCCCTACTCCCTCTAAGGGCCACAGGCTCTGGTGCCACTAACATCAAGTGACACTTAAATGACTCCGTAAACTTCCAAAAGCGATCTGGGCACTTTCTGTATTTTTTTTTTTTTATCCTAAAGCAAAGCAACAAGAGTTCATCTCGCGTCACTGTCAAAGGCCACTCTTGGTGGGAAACAGCTTTATACTTGATATGTGCTCTTTAATTGCTGGGAGGTTATTGTTCGGCTTCTAATGGCTGTGCACTGACAGTCGGATGGTTAGGGCGGTAGCTTTGTTTCTCAAATGTACCAGTGGTTTGTACTTTTACTCAAGTACTTGATTTGTGTACTTCGTCCACCACTGGTGGTTTTGCTGCTCAATAAATCTTAGAGGGCTTTTGCACAGCAATGATTCATACTTAGCGTCATCTTAAGTATGTGTGCGTTGATAAATAATATGTTCCAGTGCTGCTTGCGTAAGGGAGAAGGAGAACAAGAAGCGAGACGGAATGTTCCATTGGCTGGTTTGCCACACTAATGACAAGCATAGTTATAGTGGAATAGTTCAACTCCTTGAGTGCTATTTCATTGTTTATGAAAAAGATCTGCTATTACATACAGGCGAACCTTGACTTTGATTGTCTGAAATCATAGAGTCTTTTTTCTTTTGCCCTTCTTGGACTTTTCAATTAATACTTTTAATACAGTATTTATCTTTCAAAACAAAGTGTTCAGTTTAAACGAGTGACTTTACAGTTAATGAATTGACTAGACTCCTTAATTCCAAATCTTAATGTAAAACCATACAGTGACATTATAAAGCATTCTGTGCTTGCAATTTATTGGGCAACTTTAGTTTGGGGATGGTTGTGTGCCATTCTTCTTATTATTATTGTGATTCTTATTAAATATGAAAGTGCTGATGTTAAAATTCAGGCCTACACCAATAAGCCAATAATTATTTTCTTGTTATAGATGATATTACATTTTGTTTAAATAAAAAAATAAAACACTATTGAATCTAGGCATCACAACATTATAATGTACAGCACGGAAAATGGATATTCATTTGAGATTTGCTACAAAATTACATTTCACAGTGTTATTAAATATAAAGATTATAAAGATAAATGTCTTCTATCTCAGCTGGTAACCGATATGGTACAAATATATCATGCATCCCTAAAATTAAATGCTCATGTGCACAGACATGGATGGAGTTCGGATAGACCACATCCTTTTGGCCAAAATATCTATAATGACTTCTTTGCTCATAAACGTAGTATTGACCTTTAATAAAACCGCTACGTGTTCATAAGCATCTGAAAAGCAGGTCAAATTACATCTTGTAAAACCAGCCAATCGAATAACCCATTTTTTAATGCTCTGATGGTGAAATATTCTAATGGGGTAATAAGCAATGATGAGAGTTTTTTTTAATTATCTTGTCATAATTATATTTTCAACTTATTACTTAACATTCCATATGTCTATCTCATTTTCACACCCATAAGCTGTCTCCTGTGGGGTGCCCAAGGCACCTGTGAACGGAGGAGTGCTTGCCATGGACTACTCAGTGGGTACACGTGTGACCTACTTCTGCAACGATGGCTACCGGCTGTCCTCCAAAGAGTTGACCAGTGCTGTGTGCCAGCCTGACGGCACCTGGAGCAACCACAACAAAGTCCCTCGCTGCTCAGGTACAGGCCTGCTCGTTCATAGAGATGCAGAAGACCTTCAACTTGAATTTTACAGCAGATCAAGAGACAGTATAAGAGGAATGAGATAGACTTGTACACAGAAATAATTCCCCTTTAATAGAGTGTTTACTCTAGGTTGTGCATTAATCATGATAAATGGTTAACAAATAAAATGGTCCAGCCTGGAAAATCAAATAATTTTTAGCATTATTTGAGCAAGAAAAGCAAATTTTATGATACTGTTGTTGTCAGATTTTATTGCTGATTTGGAATGTGTTATTAAAACATAATTTAGACAAACAGTTTTGGAAATTTCAGTCTTTTCCCATTCAAGTAGGCAAGAGCTGTGCTTGTATCCCTATTGGCTAAATAGAAAATAACTGCCTGGGGCATAACAAGATGGCTGCCGAGTGAATCGACTTGCCTTAAAAGGGACTTTGAGAGATCTCTTTGCTTCAGCTTTAATCATCATTTATTTATGGGCCAATTATATCTGCCAAAATGATGCCTGTTTCAAAAACATGTGAGCTGCCTATTTAGGCTGCATTTCAAGGCATCAACCTCAACACAAAGCCTATTTCTAAAGGCTTTGCCTTTTAAGACTTGTATTTGCCTTCTATTTAAAAAATATTCTAAAGCAGCATTGCAGTTATCCTTTGTAGTGAAAGCAATCCCATAATACATTAGGATTAAGATATAATATTCAAATAGTAAATATACATAAGTTTGATAAAAAAAAGTTAATTTTAACCTGTATTTGTGTGTGTGCTTTTTATTTATGCTTATTAGAGTATCACAGAGTTAGCTTAGTGATATGAACTGTGAAAACTGTGAATAAGGCTGTTTGACACAAGGAGTTGCTACCGTTCCAAATCTGTCAAATCAGTTTAGTTATCATGCTGCCTTAGAAGGCAGCTACCTATGAAAATAGCATGGCAGCTCAATTAATTTTTAAACGGAACCATTAAAAAATATTGACACAGTGCTAATGAGGGGCCATTGTATACTGAATATTGATTTTGGTGTATTTGCTGCACAGTTGTAGTTTGCCCAAGTATCGGATCTTTCT
Organism: Sinocyclocheilus anshuiensis; assembly: GCF_001515605.1. Classification (NCBI taxonomy): domain Eukaryota; kingdom Metazoa; phylum Chordata; class Actinopteri; order Cypriniformes; family Cyprinidae; genus Sinocyclocheilus; species Sinocyclocheilus anshuiensis. The sequence goes on along the minus strand of NW_015548236.1, from coordinate 204,730 downwards.
CTCTGGAACACGGAAGATGGCGGATCGTTAACGGTTCGCATTATGAGTACAGGACCAAAATCATCTTCACCTGCGATCCTGGCTATTACCGCTTAGGCCCCGCCCACATTCAGTGCATGGCCAATGGTGTGTGGAGCTGGAAGAACGAAAGGCCCCACTGCCAAAGTAAGTGTGTAATTCAACTTCAATCCAACAGCTGTTTGGCTCTGTTAGTCAAATGTTTAAGCTTTCCAGATTGTCCTTGTTTGTCTTACCCTCTCTTCCCTCCATAGTCATCTCATGTGGGGATCTGGCCACGCCTCCCAATGGCAAGAAAATTGGAACTCAGACCTCCTTTGGGGCCACAGCCATATTTACTTGTGACAATGGGTATATGCTGGTGGGATCTACTGTGAGAGAGTGTCTATCTTCTGGTCTGTGGAGTGGAATAGAGACGTGCTGCTTGGGTAATGTGGTGTACATTCACTGCTGCTGTTCACATCTGCTGTTTCAGGCATGTTTGCCTGGCAGCGGTCCAGCTTGATTTTTTTTACCTTGTTAAGTGTGACAGAATCGTCATCATCCTAGTTTCTAGTAGTAACCATTCAGAAGTTTTGTGTTTATTATTACTGTACCACATTTTGTAATTAATGCTTTCACTATGAAATAATATAAAAGGAAGTGTGAATGTATACACTATATATGTGTGTGTGTGTGTGTGTGTGTGTGTGTGTGTGTGTGTGTGTGATCACTCCTTGCTGAATAACAGTATTAATTTCTTTTAAAATAAATCTTACTGACCCCAGACTTAAACGGCAATACACAAACATACTGTAGTGTCTAAGTGCTTGAAGTGCGTTTGACCTCAATCATGTTTCTTTCTCCTGCTCCACTGAAGGTCTCACTTGTTTTTATTTACATGCACTCCACTAAACACTTAATTACATGAAGCAGCCTGTCTCTCTAAAGGCATTGGATGTTAATATTTTACAGTGTAATGTAGCTGCTGCTCAGACTTCTCACTTTAATCACTCTCTCTTCTCTTTCCTCTCCTTTCAGCCGGCCACTGTGGTTTACCCGAACAGATCGTCAACGGTCAGGTGATCGGGGAGAACTTCGGCTACAGAGACACGGTAGTGTACCAGTGTGTCTCCGGCTTCCGCCTCATCGGCTCCTCTGTGCGCATCTGCCAACAAGACCACAACTGGTCCGGACAGCTGCCCATCTGCGTCCGTGAGTTTGGGACTCGTGCTTTTCTCTCTCAGACAAACTGTGGAAAATTACTGAATCCATGAATAGATTCAATCAGACAGAGGGCCTAAAGCACCAAACGCTGGGTTAAGAAATAGACAGACACAATCATATATATTTTAGCTACAGATGTCAGTTAAAAGCAATAAATTAGTCAAATTAATTAAAAAATGTGTCAATGTGTATCTGGCCTGTATGTTTAATAATATGGAAATAATATATAATAATATATTCAATTCTGCCACAATAATATCCTCATATGGGGTATAATCAATAAGCTTCACGTGTAATTAATTTAGTTAAAGCTTTGAATCAATCGATAGCCCTAATTTTAGCTCATCCTACTGTTGCAGTTTTTAACTACTACTATATCTGGGACACAGAGAGTAACTCTACTGCAAACAAGCATAAGGGGACATGACATCATGACACAGACACTCCTCAGAGCTCTGTTTCTTCTTCTTAAATGCCTCTGGCATTTAAAGAATCCACCTTAAGAGCCCTCTGTATTTAGGGAGCTATTTATATTAACAAAATGTGCCGTCACTGTCATCTCCCACTGCACAGTGACACACTGGGTCCACGCTCACAGCCTACATTTATCAGACACGCACTGCAGCAAGTCTGCCTCACTTCAATGGGGGCGTTTATTTGTTTGAAGAACATTTAGACGAAAATTAGCTGATAAAAAGGAGCTGCAGGGAAAGGAGTGAAGTAACTGCAGTATTTGCGGCTGCAGGATTTATCCACATCATCTTCCAGTTTATTAAAGAGTTTGTCATTTGCATTTTTGGATGAACTGTCACTTTAAGGGACATGAGTGATGACGAATTGGTCAGGGTTGATCCTACATTTTTATGTCTTGAAAGCTGTGTGGTACTGTATCATTATCTACTTATACAAAATCAGCAAATAGTTTAAAGTTGGTATTTTTCAAGAGGTGGGTTATGACCTAAAATGTGTTGTAGGTCTAGTTCAGTTGAGAGAAAATCTGGGTCCTCAGCAAAAATGTTTAAGAACTACTTCTCAAATTTGGTAATATCTGACTGTCATTTGATTTGATTCAACGTTCATTCATGTGGCATCTCCTGCATGATCTTTCAGAGAATAGCAGTCAGTTACAATGAAAACTGGGCTATTGAGATGTCTCTTTTGATAATGGTGATTGTTGCCTCTCCAATACATTACTTTAACACGGTGTCTGAAACAATCACAGAGCTGTTTTGCATCTACAAATCATCTCTCACTTTCTGAAGTGGAATAAAGCAAAAGGGAAGAAAGCCAGTTTAAAGTTGCACCAGAGTTTGTGAGTCCTCAATGGATCTAACCAATAGCAGATGACACACTTGATATATTAATTGTTTACTCAATTTAAAGACCCCAGGAAATGAATAAATATTGGAGTTTTTTGCAGTTATTTTTGTTTGGGGGTCTATTTGCTTCCTTTTTTTTTTTTTTAGGAAAACTGAGCAAAAATATTGATGATTGATCCTGCACTCAAGCGTATCCACAATTTTGTCCAATCAGATGCGTTCTAGAATTAGAAGATCCCCTTTAACTAAAACCACCTACCTTTGATTAGCAATTTACAAGTAGTAAGTCATTGTTCTCGACTGTGATGTAAATTAAAGGCCCTCACTTCCTATTTTAGTTGGAAATATGTCAACACAGGATAGAAAACCATGCTCATCAAGCGATTTCAGGGGGTCTTTAAGCATAAAATGTTTTGTCACATCTATGCTATCTACATTTCACAAGCTTTGCATTAGAAGCTAAAATCACAGCTTGTAGTATACAAAAAAGAGGGAAATGTGTGGGTACATTTTCAGCTATTTTAGTATACAGTGATTAGGTTGGAAATTTGGGCTACGGAGAGTCTTTAAATGAAAGGGAAATTGCCTCCGTGCAAAGAGAAACAAATTACAACTGTGATTATGCAAATGAACTGTGGCTTTTTATGAGTGCAGAAAAGACGCATAGTGAGGAACAAAATATACTGTAGCCTGGAAGAGCTATTACAAAAGCAAATATACCTCTAAAGTGTCATATCACCTAAATAAATTTCACTTTAATTAAAAAAGAGCCCTTCTGGAGCACAGTATATGAATTAGACTGGAGTTAATCAGCACACATTGTGGAGACCTACGGTGAGACACATGAGGATTGGCCTGTCATTTTCAGCTTACAAGTGTAGTCACAATACACAGTAGATAACAACAACTTGCACTGTTAACATCAGCTCCATATCTGATACTGATTGACAGTTTAGGTCTAATACTTTCCCCATATAAATGAAGTAAACTCAACCTGGCATGTAATTAAAAGGCAGTATGCTGTTGTTAGATTGATTTACATTGCTGTCTGTATGTACTCTGATAAACGATAGGATTTTAATGTCTAAACTGAACATCAGAGTGACAGCTCTCACCCGAAGGCATTGAGTGTGAATCTTCTGTTTACAGCATGTACTGCTTTATTCTGCCAGCAAATGCCTGCAGTTGAGCACAAATGGTACCGTGTTGCCCATTGCTATTAGAACAGCGGGATTTCATTCATTAGACTAATGTTCGCTTCACACATAGACTGTTACAGAACTATTAGATGACACACTTCCAGACAAAATGTGTTATGGGTTTTTTTATGCTATATATATTCAACCATTCTAAAGTTTGGAGTCTGTAAGATTTTTAATGTTTATGAAATTACTCCAGTGTTACGTGGTTCTTCAAAAATCAGGAAATTAATTAATTAATGTTTTTAAAAATGCATTAAACAGTTGTGCTGTTTAATACTCGATACCTTTTTTCAGGGTTATTTATCTTACTAAATATAAAGTTAAAAGAGCAGTATTTATTTTAAAAAGTTTTTTTTTGTAACTATGTGTCTTCACTGTCACCTTTGATCAATTTAATGCATCTTTGCTGAATAAATGTATTAGTTTTCTTTAAAAAAAAAAAGAACAGAAAAAGTCTTGCTGATTTCAAACTTTTGAACAATAATGAGACCACTGCATTTTTATATTTTCTTTAAAAAATCATTTAATTAAAAAAGGTTTTCATTAAATGAAGGTTTTCTCTAGAAGCTCTTTTTTATATATATCTGTTTATAGCTGGCTTTTAAGTCCATAAATTCAAAAGACTTTTGCTGTAAAATTATGGCATAAGATGCAAAACCTTACTGCTTTTTATTTGAACACATTCTTACTGATGCTAAACTTTTAGATTTTCATGGCGTTAAAAATGGATATACATTGATCATTATATGTGAAATTTTCAGTAGCTTCTCACACTGACTGGCCCTTGGTCATCTTTATCATTGAGCCCTACATTTAAAGAATTTATGTTAATATTTTTAGCGGGAGAGGTCCAGATAAATGCATACATGTGATTGTGTCCCACTTAAAATGACCTGCCTCATAAAACCTGCCTTTGTTTCTGTTCATTGATATTTAGACTGTAGTGCTGGTTTTGAATTTCCTTTTTATCAAGGAGAACCCGAATCTGATTTATTGCTTTTGAGTTGGCAACTTACCAAATAAATGATTATAAATTACAGAGGGAAAATGAACTAATTTCCCACAGTGACCAATCAATATAAAGGGCACATCTATTTTCTTCCATAATTTAATCACGCCTCTAAAAATGTTTCCGTCATTTAATGCGTACCTGTTGTGAGAAAACAGCTTCCAGAAAGAACTCATCCCACAGCGCTACACTCGGTTTATTATTTAACATGGTGCTTATGCCATATTAAAACATCTCACTCTTGTCATCTCTAGCCATCAGCTGCGGGCACCCAGGGAGCCCCATCTATGGGCGTACCGTAGGCAATGGCTTCAACCTGAATGATGTGGTGAGCTTCTCCTGCAACATGGGATACGTGATGGAGGGCCCTTCTCGGGCCCAGTGTCAGGCCAACCGACAGTGGAGCCTGCCACCACCAACATGTAAAGGTGGGGAGAAAAGTTAAGTCTTTTATTCACACGGAGCTTTGCCTGATCCACCGCCTGACAAAATTAAAGGGGTCATATGATGTTGCTAAAAAGAACATTATTTGGTGTAATGAAATGTGTTTATGCGGTTTAAGGTTCAAAAAACACATTATTTTCCACATACTGTACATTATTGTTTCTCCTCTATGCCCCGCCTTTCTGAAACGCGTCGATTTTTACAAAGCTCATCGGTCTGAAAAAAGCGAGGTGTGCTGTGATTGGCCAGCTATCCAGTGTGTTGTGATTGGCCGAATACCTCAAGCATGTGACGGAAATGTTACGCCCCTTACCATATTGTGATATGATGCCCTTTCTTCTTTATGCACCAAGAGCTTGTAACACTCCAAAGAGAAAGGAAAAATTGAAATCGCATCATATGACCCCTTTAAAGCACCGCAGGGCACTCTGTGGGTAAGGAAGGGGGTAGCGGCTGTTGCGATGTTGCTAAGTGGCTGCCAATTGTGGGGTTTGGTGGCTGAAAGTACACTAACAAAAATGTCATTGATGATGCCTAGTAAGGAAAGACAATGTTATACAGTTGTTACACAAAAATAGATTGCATGTTCTGTGATAATTCATTCTGCATGTGTGCACTCACTTATTGTGGCATGTAACTGTATGATACATGATACTAACGCAGTTTGAGTGAAATTATATTAAACATTTATTCATTTTAGGCCTGGGCGATAAAACGGTATCGATATTTATCGACGGTACACCTTCTACGATAACGATATGAAAAATGTTCGATATAGTGCACGATATAGTCACGCGCTATGAGTTACGCAGACAGCACACACAAACACAAGGGCTGTGCCTGCCTGTGATGAGGAGATTGTGAGTAAAGAATGAATATTAGTCGAATTTAAAATAAACATTTGCATTTGAATGCAAAAATAGTACAATCCAATGTTAGATGTGCGTCAGGAAGCGTCATCAGTGGAGCGCCAGATGCGGTGGTGATGATGTAAGTGACGTTGTAGTTTAATGTTTTGTTAGTCTAGCCCACAAGACGCGCAGTTGCTGCGTTATTCGTTCAAAATATTAGAGAAATATAGAAGCTCAATGCGGAGAAGATCTTGATTAGGTTGAAACCGAAACCAAGCCATTCACACAGAACGCATATTCAGCGCATTTTCTAGACGGACAAATATGACTGCTGCACTCGCGTCTCACACGAGATGTATAGAAAGCCATGCAAAGTTAAAACAGTTTAAACTTTTAGAAAACAGGTCGCAAATTTGTGGAGGTTTATTCCTTTTCACTGCGTCTCATATGTTTTTAAAGGCAATCTGTGTGATGGGCGATTCGGCTCTTTGTATTAAGCAATGCATAAATACGTGATGCTGTTTTGTTTATGCAATTTACGAAATTATATTTGATTTATATGAGTTAATTTAAACATAATGCACGTTTTTTTTTATAGACTATTACTTCCTTGCGTTGAACATTTATCATGTGCTGCATTATTTTGCTCATTGCGCCCTCCTGTGGCCTCGGGAGACAAGCCAAAGGTTTAACCTATTTAATCTGCATATAAAACATTAGAAATGAGATATTTGTTTCATTTTAATTTTGTTTTGGACTGTTAAAACAAAACAAAAAAATTGTTGTTTGTCTCAATAAATTGGGTTAATTAAAAAATACAGTGGTTAAATGTAAACCTTTTTTTCTATTGCTCTTTGTTTTAAAAAGGTTATAAAAAATGTCAATAATTATTGATACCGAACGATATGAAACATTATATCGTTGATACATTTTTTAGCTATATTGCCCTGCCCTAATTCATTTATTTATAATAAGTTAAATCATTATATTTATATAAGATATACTGTATATTTGAATATTACATTTAAAAATGTTTTTATTCAAATTAAATCATTACATTCTAGATTAGTCCTATGTGACTTTTTAACAAAGATTCAGATATTTTTATTGTGTCCTAACAGTATTTTTGGATGTGGATGTCTGTGACGCATACTAAAAATGGCAAATTCTCATTCTGCATGCATTGCAGGCATAGAGCATCTGACCTACTTGTTTCCACCGAAGTCACTTGCTTAGTGCTTCTGCCAAATAACACGTCTCTGTTTCTGTCCTCTTCCTTTCTTCTCTTTATTCAGTTGTCAATTGCTCTGATCCTGGGATTCCAGCCAACTCTATCAGGCAGAGTAAGATCGAGCATGGAAACTTCACCTTTGGCTCGGTGGTATTCTACGACTGCAACCCCGGCTATTACCTGTTTGGCTCTCCTGTCCTCACCTGCCAGCCCACGGGTCAGTGGGACAAACCGCTGCCCGAGTGTATCGGTATGTTCCTGGCGTCTTTCAATGAAAATTTGGCAGTGGCATTGTGGTGCTAATTACCTATTAATTCCTGTAATTAAGGGGAATAAGCTGCACGACCCTCTTCCCGCTGTAGATCAGTGCTTGAAATTGAGGGACAGGTGGAACACAGATTTCCGTGGCAGATTAATTAGCAATGTCAGGGTTTTTTTTTTATCTGATCCCTGTTTTATTATGTGAAAGTTGAAACACAGCACATCCTCAGCCTGTGTACAGCTCAGTAAGACACGTTCTGCAGCAGCTGCGAAGTCGACGGGGCCTGAGCTTACATTTTGCCCTGACAAGACTCCCTGCTGTCAGAGATGCCCTTTCGCCCAGTTCGCCACTTCTGCTTTGTGTGTCTGCATAATCTTCCCTGTAGTTTTACATGTTTGATCCTAACACCAGTTGCTGGGCTCTTTGAATACCAAAGTGACCCTACAAAAAAATTTGGGATACGTTCTACATAAAAACGCTTTGCTTGCAGTCTACATCTATATGAAAGGTGTTTATTGTTTCTCAAGTGGTTATGAGATTGGCACACTTTACTCAATGCTTTATTTATATTTATTTGTGCTCACACCTGTTTGTGAACACCTTATCTGTTGCCATACAAATACATATACAGCTAATAGTGAATGAGACTTTTCTATTTTTTTTGTGTTGTTTTACATCTGAACATAAAGACTGTATCCATTCAAATGACATTTAATATAATTTTTACATTTTTTATGTTAGATCAATGACGTTTCTGTGCACGTTTAATACAATTTTAATGAAATTAAAATAAATTTTATTAAATTATTTTACTATTACATTAAATTATTATATTTTTAAAATAAATACAAATTTAATTATATCCATTATTTTTATACAAAGTATTACATTCATTTATATTCATTTTAAATAACATTAATAATGTTCTAATTTTAGTAGTAGTGTGCACAAGCAGTGAGGTCTGAGCTAAGGAAAGGAGCAAACTTTCAGAAAGTGCTGATCTTAGTGCTCCTGCAGGAAGCTGAATTAGCACTGTAATCATTGAGATCAACCGGAATGACTGTATAATTAAAAGTAAAGAGCAGCTTTGTTTCAAGTCCTTTATGTTTTAGTATAATCATATGTGAATGTGTATTGAAGGAGTGTTTGCCAATCCAGTAACCGTGTTCGCACTTTTCTGCGTCTGCATGTATATTGGATAGTGGTGGACTGCGGACATCCTGGATCTCCTCCCAATGGAGTGCTGAGCGGGGACAAATTCACCTTTGGCGCCACGGTGCGCTACAGCTGCACGGGTGGCCGGCAACTGAAGGGCGAGTCCTCGCGAACCTGCCAGCTCAACGGCCATTGGAGCGCGCCCATGCCCTTTTGCTCAGGTAGGACGGGCACACACATCCATCAATGCTATCTGCGCAATTAAAGATGCTAAGAGCCATTACAAGCTGCCTTAGAAGAGATTTTAGATAGTGTTAGCTTCATTAAGTGTATTGTTGATGTCATTGTCATTTTATTGGTAGAGATGATTGGCTGGTTTCCATCATACCCCTGCATAAACATCTCTCTTGTTGACATCACACAGATGCAGAAGCCGTCAGGTTCTGTGTTTGTGAACAGATATGAGTGCCCTCTTAACCCTAACTAGGCCATTTACCTATAGCAATGACATGATCAGGCAACTCTGTCTGGCTAAAGCAGAACTTGCCCTTAGGTAAAGTATATAAACAGCATGTGCTCGTAACTTAGCTGCCTCCACAAAGCAATCTTGTTTTTCCTTTCTGTTGGTTGAAAAAGTAATAACACTATGCCACAGTTATTTCCAATCAACTAATTTGATTGGGCAGGCGATATTCCAAGATTGCTGATATTTCATAAAACAGTTTTGGATCAGTCCGTTGCCTGTGTTCGCAACACTTCCTGCTTTGGCTTCTTTTGAAAATATTTTCTCTGGCAGAGCAAAAAAAATCAGCAACATAGTTGTCAGTGTTGTGCTTGGAATGTAATTTACTTGATATTTTACTGCAATTATTTCTAGTTCTGTTTTAGCCTTCAGCCAATTTGATTGGCTGAGCGCTGTTCCAAAAGTCTTGATATACAGTCCAACTCTAGGAGTTGTTAGTGTTTGTAACATTCTGCTTTTATCTGTGTTCCAGAATGTCAGTCTATGTTTTAGTGCTGGGCATTTTTTCAGCGACTCTTTCTGTATGTTATATATTGATGTGCTAGTAAGTTTAATCAGTCTAAAAAATACTGATTCATACACGAAATAAAACACCACTGCTGTGAGTCATGTGACAGTTCAATTTAAAACCGTTTTCGTACATGGAGCAAAAATGAAAGAAAAGAAACTCCGCCGGAAGAGATTCCGCGTACGACAGATAGAGGAAGTGAGAGAAAAGTGTTTATTACGTTTGAAATATGGATATTTTTCTTACAAAAATGCATAGATTCGCTACAGGAGGCCTTTATTCATGCCCCGGAGCCGTGTGAGGCATGTTTTATTATGGATGCGCGTGCTTTATTTAACATGTTTTGGACTGTTAAAGAGAAACACCCACCCACTACAATAATAATGCTTAGAATAGCCAGGACAGTTTTTAATATAGCTCCGATTGGATTCGTCTGAAAGAAGAAAGTCATATACACTTGGATGGCTTGAGGGTGAGTAAAACAGGCTAATTTTCATTTTTGGGTGAACTAACCCTTTAAGGTCTTATACCTACTGACTGTTTTTGCTGAAATCTGGCCACATTCTGTCAAAATGACTGGTTCTAAATTGAAGAGGGGTCACAGACTAAAGCCTATGACATTTCTTTCCAGTTGCAACAAATTTATTCTTGAGGATAAACCCCTTGAGATGCACCATCTCATTTTCAAGGGGGTCCTATTCCAAGTCCTCATCATGTGTAGCTTGCTAAACAGGAATACCGCACAGACAGACTTGTAATAGGCTGAATTAGCATGCAATTTGTTTAGTATCTTTTCTTTCTGAATGCATGGGTGTATTTATTCCTTCAGGGCTTGCTATTGAGAGTATATGTTTATGCACAGCTTGAGTTAGAAATAGATTTACTTTCTATAAACATAGTCTGTTCTGCCTCTGCTTTTTATTTAATTATTCATTTTATTAGTCATTTAAGTGTAGGAGAACCTCAGAAAATAGCTCAGTTGCACAATCACAGTTAACAATTGGTGGGATATGAGTTTGGATGACTTCCAAGCAGCAAAATGTCTTCAAATAAAGCTCGTCAGTTCTTCCGTGTGAGAAGAAACTCATTGGACGCCCAGCAAGGCCGTGAGAATCTGCCCCAGTGGCAGAACCATTAACTCAGCAGAGGTTTGACTCGCCGGGGCTGTTAACACTCTCCTGCTGAGAGACGCGGCCAGGACTCCCTCTGACTGTCCGATGACTATGTAAATGAAGTTTATGGCTGAAAAATCGGCTGGTGGGGCGCTGCCTTAAGCCTGCGTCCAACATCTGTGAGGTGTATAATTAATCTGTGGGTTTGCTATGCTGTTTTTTTATACATTTTCTGTGCTTTTTATTGAGATTACATGCAGATTGCTTTGGGCATGGAGAAATACACAGATGCAACTGCAGGAGTCCATGTCTGTTTATGTTGTGTAGTCTTTACAACAGGAATAGGGGACTCTCAGAATCAAGACAAGCTGCGGAAACCAGACCGAACATGCACATTTCATAACAAACACAACGCAATACCCTACCGTTCCATTGTTCATTCTGTAAATGGAATGGAAAACTTGTACTAACTGGGAAAAATCCAGAGGGGAACCTCAAAGGGCTCCACATGTGGGTTCCTACACCCACACGTACAGCACGAGTTTTGTTGAGCACCAAATATGGCTTAGAGAGATTTTACATAAGCCATACGCCATCCATGCACAAAACGCTCTGCAAGGCCACTTCAAATATTTCTGAGCTCGGTGCGCTAGCGGCAGCTGAGCCTTTGTCACATAGAATTATTGCGAATCAAGGACCCCTGTGTCCAATGCCTCACCTAACTTTAAAGACTTTAAAGGGAATTATATATAAACACGTAGGAAAGGAGAATAGTGAGAGAACTGCTCAGTCACTGGCATTTTGAATGGTTTTATACCACATACTGTGGTTCAGTGAGTTCAACAAGTCACTCTCGTTGCCTAGAATAGTCTGTTGTGCCCTTTAAAAAAAGATTTTGTGCACCGAACCACTGACTTGGTAGTAGAGGACTCCATTCTCCCTCTTAAAATCAAATATTGCATGTTTGTATGCTTTTGGTATTGAGAAGGAGCCCTTGAATTATTAGAAATTGTGCTGAAGGTTGTGCTGCTTTTTGTATAAGCCTGTAGACTGAACTTTGATTGGTTTGGTTGATTGTAGTGTCCTTGTGTTTTTAATCCAGCCATCAGAATCGTTGTTCATGATAAACACTTGATGTGCAATTTTTTTCAAGCTATAAATTAGTCCATTGTATTTGAGATTGTTTAAAGAATGACCGCAAATGGCTTGTGGTGATGTGTATGGTTAAGATGACTAAAATACTGTCTGTAACTGTTCAGACTGAGCATTTGTTAGGCTAAGCAGCTCTACTTTTGTAATCAGCAATGTCACGCCTCATTCCCATGATGCTTCTGCTGTTGTTACGGTTAGTAAGATGTGCTAACTGTAATGACTTCAGTTGTTCAACAATAGATATTGCTGGTCGCTGGATCTCTGTTGTTGTCATTTTGCACTTGGATGTCTTTCAATTCAACAAATAATCCTGAAAAAAAAAGTATAAAAGTGTCCACAAAAATACTAAGCCTGATTTTGAACTTTTATAATAAGAAATATTTCTCCAGCAAATAAACATATTTGAATGATTTCTGAAGTGACACTGGCGAATGTAATGGCTCCTGACAATTCAGCTTTGCCATCTCAGCATTAATTTTACTAATATATTTATAATAATAATAAAAAAAAATTTTTTTTTATAAATTGTAATAACTTTTTTAATATTATTGTTTTACTGTATTTTTTATTAAATAAATGCAGCCTTGGTGATATTTCTTTTTTAAACATATTAAAAATCTTACCAACCCTAAGCGGCAGTGTAGATTAAACATCAAATTGTGATGTTGTCATATCACAGAGCATTTTTTTTTTAAATGAGGACAGAAGGTACAGTGATGCAAGTCAAACTCCGCTCAGCATTATTGTATAGCTTACTTTGTACTATTACTTAATACTGTTAAATTGATGAAATAATGTTTAATAATAAAAATATTACTACAATAAGTTGCTACTATAATACCTTTGTTTAATTTTACTTTCGATTTGTACTAAAGATTGCCTATTGACTTGTTTCTTTATAGCATACAACAAGAAAGACTGAAATAACCATGATGTAATTTGGTATAGTACTAAGTGAATTAAAGAACAGATTTGAAAAAATTATGTTCACAGTAATGTCCAACATGCCTCATGTTGTCCCAACACAAATGGATTAAGTAAACTTCCATTTGACCAATTCAAACTGATTGCACGCAATGAAATTAATCTGTGACAAAATGTTCAAGAATTGTGTTGCATTAGCTCACTTTAATTAACCAAATTGCACAAGCAGGAAAAATCCATTTTTTGAGTGCATGTTGCCTCTGATCACCAACTCTCATCGAAAACAAATCACTTCTGCTCGCTTTGTCCTTACAAATCACCGTCAGTGTGAATGTACCTAGAAAAATTACATGTTGCTGGAAACTTCCAGACAGCCTTTGCATAAATGTGACTCTCAAATGCAGTTTGCATATTTTTAAACACCCACTGTTTATCCATTAAACCTGCATTAAGTGTCTGTGACCCATAAAGCGTGAATACAGACATTGTCTCTTTCCAATCCCACTGTATATGCTCCAATCCTCTACAGAGATCAATGACCCAGAAAGGAGGAGGCAGAGAGACAACAACAGCTAGACAGAAAGAGAAATCTCTCTTCCTCTTGGTCCTAGGAGGCTTTATTCTCCTTCCTGGTACTGTTCATCTGCCTCCAGGGTTTTCTGGGTTTCATGGCACAAAATCATAGCAGCGCAACTTCATCCTTTTTCCTGTGTGCTTTGCTGAAGGCGTTTGTACACACAAACATGCGCTCGCGCAGGGGACTGCAGACTGTTAGAAAGGACTGAGCTGATATTTTCGTGTGTGCAACTGTTGCACGAGCAGCTCTCAAGATCAGTTAGTGATGTCCCGTGCTGTTTTACAACCTTTTGTTTTAATAAGAGTCCAAACCAAAGCTATTACAAGCCTGACCTTGTTGCTGGCCTCTTCTAATTGCCTGCTTCCAGAGAGAAGTCTCTGAGGTAAAGCCTTACGAAGTTATGACATGATCCGACCCTCTTAAAATCAACAAACAACCATTTACTCTTTGCCCCCGAAACAGCCTGGTACCCAATTAGCACATATACTGGGCTGCATCAGTGAGGGTTTTAGTGTCCACCTGGTGGGAAGATCTTCTGTTCTCTCCCTGCTCACACCTGAACTTCCTGTGGTCCAATTAGAGCGGATGTAAGTTTGTGAGAGCTGCAGCTAAAGGAGCAGCCTCTAGCAGTGAGCCTCTCTCAAGACTTAACTTCCCAGCTCTGCTTGAGCTTTCTGGTACTGCTTGACTGCAGATAGAGCGAGCTGACTGCACACAGATTGAGACAGAGCAGCTGCTAGCTTAGACCGCAGGGATTCTGCTTTTCTTAAAGGTGAAGTGTGTCACTCCTATGTCCCTAAAGGAACCCAAACAGAATTGCAAAAAAAATTAATTGCTTCCAATCAGTTCTTCTACTTCTCCTTCTGCTTGTGGTTTGGACAAGCTGCTAGTCCAGCACTATGAGGCTAGAAAAATTTAATTTGAATTTTGCACAACATTTAACTATTTGAATTTTTTGTGACATTTTATATCACCCCCATCAGTCGAAAACACTTTCTTTCAGATAATAAACTAATAATTGCTTGCTGCAAATAGAGCATTTGTACGCATTCATAATAGCATTGGTAACTAAAAAACTACTGCTTTTGCTGCATCCACACTTTGTGTCAGGATCAGTTCAAGACTATTGCTATTCCAGCTAGTGCAACAAGTACAGAGTGCACCTTTAAAACTAGGATAAGAGCAAATTAAAATTTAGCTGCAAGCAGCAATTAAGAGGCCAAGCACAACAAAGGTAAAATAAAGAGCTAAGGAGCTGTCTTGAATTACTTAGTAAAGACCAGGGGTCTCCAACCCTGCTCCTGGAGAGCTACCTTTGTGCAGTTTTTCCTTCCGTTTTTAAAAAAATCTCCGTCCACATGAAAACGCAAACGCATGCTATGAAGCACTGTCAAGAGCATGCCAAACCAACAGGTGGCGATATAATCTCAACCGTAAAGCCATGTTGGCCAATCAGAAGCCTGAAAAAGTTTCCAGTAGGCGGAGATAACAGCGCAGGCTCCGACGTTACAAGCCAAAACTCCAGTTTCGCGGTCTACATGATAACACTGCAACCGGAGTTTTTGAAAATCTTCACCCTGGCAGGCTTTTTCAAAAATGTTCAGTTTCAGTGACCTGGTGCTGCTTTTGCGTGTGGATGAACGGCCAAACCGCGTAGAAAAAGCTGCAGTTTTAAAAATAACCGCGTTCGTGTGGACAGGGCATTAAGTTTCAAGCAGCTTCAACAGACCTGTCTGTAATTAAGTAGCCCTGAACACCTTGATTAGCTGGTTCAGCTGTATGTGATTAGGGTTGAAGCTGAACTCTGCAGTATGGATGCTCTCCAGGAGCAGGGGTGGAGACCCCTGTTAAAGACATTTGTTGATAAAGCATTTTACTACAAAACTTAAAATGGTCGATGCCCAACAAGGCTGAAAAAGGTAAATTGGGTATTGTTTGATTCGGTGTGCCATTCCAAGTCTATCAAGGTCAATTTTATGATTTTTGGTGAAACTGGTCACAAGGTATAAGCAGAAATGTACATTTTTTATATATTTTGACCAGTAGGTGACGCTGAACTGAAACTACTCATGGGCCCTCAGGTAATGCTTGGTATAATATGTTTATTCAGAATCTGCTAAAGTGTTGCAAAGATATAGCCTCATGTCCATTTTTGCACAAATTTCATCAAATTTGTTAACACGCTTTATGAGAATGGTTTGGTCTATCAGAAATCTTTGGATAACGTTTTGCCAGCATTGTCTGAAGATGATCTGAGCCAATTTTGGTGAAAATCAGACAAACCATCTAGGACAAGTTCGAAAAAGTAGATTTTTCACATAATTCAAAATTGCAAAAAAAAACTCTTGACCTGTCGAAATGTACATTTTGGTATGCATTCGACTCTGCATGAGGAATCAGAGGAAAAAATAATTTTGCTTCTAGACCTTATGGTTCGAAAATTATTAGCAGAAATATGAGTGCAAATTTGGCCTATTGGTGGCGCTAGAAAGTTTGAGATAGAGACTCCAAATTTGCTATGTTAATATTGAGACTGTCCTCTATCTGTGTGGCCAAATTTCATAACTTTTCTGCAAGCAGTTCTATGAGCTGCCATAGACTTCCAGAGTGGAAGAAGAAGAAAACTGACAGGTAAAATAGGTTCCTAAGCACCTTCGGTGCTTTCCCCTAAAACATTTTAAGAGTAGAAAAGTGGCCTACTCCAGGCTACGTTTACACGACAACGATGTAATCAAAAATGGAAAAGTTTTTTCCTTGCGTTTTTAAAAAGTTTTACGTATACACAACATCGTTTTCAAACCGATTCGCGTTTACACATATCCGCGAAAACTGCCAAAAACGCTGTATTACGTATGCCAGGCCAGTAGTTGGCGCTGTCACCTTGTTAGTAAACAGTACCTGTAGGCAAGTGACGATTAGCTCTTTGTGGGCGGGAGTTCCGTCACTAAAATCACCACACCGACTGTTGCTCTACTCCTCATTCATAGTGATAGCAGCTTTAGCTGCGTTAGCAAACTCTTGAGCAGCAACAATACTACCATGTACTCTGCCATTGTTGTGTATGTTTGTTCGCGCTTGCCTTTAAAATCAACACGTACTACACATGTCTACATACCTAACACATACTACGCACGTGCATGACATCACCGTTTTCAAAGATTCCTGTATTGGGTGTTTACATGGAAACGATAACGATGGCGTTTTCATAAGCTTGCACTTTGAAACCCATTTTCAAAATTATGCGTTTTCAGTCCCCAAAACACCGTTGTCGTGTAAACAAACAGGCAAAACACATTAAAAGTTTCCCGTTTTTGGCTGAAAATGTCGTGTTAACGGCCCCTTAAGTTGACTATTCCAGTAGAACTGAAGTGACTTAAGTGGATTTTAGCGTGGATGCTATCAATTAATTCCATTTTCCAAAGGGAACTTTTGCCTTTTTTTTAATGTGAAATTGTAGAGTTAGGGCAGGGAATTATGGGAGGAATGCAACCCAAGCTCATTGAAAATATGTGCTTATTGCACGTTTCGCAGAAGTTTCAGTTTGAAATGTCTAGTGAGTGGCACTAAAATGCACAATCAATATGTACCAAAGAGCTGCAATGCCATATCGTGTGAGCTACCAAGCAAACCTACTGCATTAGAAAACCCATACACATGAAGCTGTATATGTGATGCTTAACGTTCAGTTTTCAACTTTGCAGCATATTAAAATTGTTTTGAGGTCATAACATAATATTTCGCAAGTAATTGTGCGAAAATTAGGCTTTCTTAATTGAAATTCTGGCCCTGTAAATCATAATTTGTGTGAAAAGGAATACAAGTTGTCAAGAGTTTTACTACCTGTGCCTGTGTACTGCCAGTGTTCACTTCAACTGGAAACTGCAGCAATTCATATGTATAGGTGCATTTTTTTGAGTTTTGTAGAAACGTAGGTAGAGGCATGTACAGTGGGGCAAAAAAGTATTTAGTCAGCCACCAATATTAATACAGGTAACGAGTGGAGGACAGAGGAGCCTCTTAAAGAAGAAGTTACAGGTCTGTGAGAGCCAGAAATCTTGCTTGTTTGTAGGTGACCAAATACTTATTTTACCGAGGAATTTACCAATTAATTCTTTAAAAATCCTACAATGTGATTTTCTGGATTTTTTTTTCTCATTTTGTCTCTCATAGTTGAGGTATACCTATGATGAAAATTACAGGCCTCTCTCATCTTTTTAAGTGGGAGAACTTGCACAATTGGTGGCTGACTAAATACTTTTTTTCCCCACTGTATTTCCAGTGAGCCTGAGCTGGAGGAATGAGATGTTGGATCTGTGTGTCCTGCCTGAGTGTGAAGTACTACTTAAAGGGATAGTTCTCCCAAAAATAAACATTCTGTCTTCATTCACTCACCCTCATGTCTTTCTGAACCTGTATGACTTTCTTTCTTTTGCAGAACACAAGAAGACATTTTGAAGGCCGTTTCAGCTGTTTTTGTCCATACAATGAAGGTCAATGATGTTTAAAAAGAACGCTGGACCACATTGACTGCCATTGTATGGACAAAAAACAAGTTTCTTAGAATATCTTCTTTTATGTTCCACAGACGAAAGTCAGTCATACAGTTTGGAACAACATGGTGGTGACTAAAAGATAATAGAATTTCATTGTTGGGTGATCTGTCTCTTTAAATGCTAGGCTAAAGCTCATTTAAGCTATTTTGTATCTGACCCATATCTGTTGTCCAAAAGCATATTTGACCTAAAGTGAAAAATCAACCCTGACTGCTAAAAGCCACAGAAGATGCCACTGATCAATAATCCATGTTTAGTGCCCCACTTCTCTTCCACTCAAGTTTTGTGTGGATGCAGAAAGTTGACATTTAATATTGCGTCAGTTTTTGTCTGACTTAATCCTGTCAGCAGTGTTGCCTCAAAGTGTGAACTGCAGTGACTTTTTTGATCAGAAGTGGCTGTACATCAATTTGTGGCATGCAAATGGACATATACCCTCTCCTCCCACGTCTACGGTGGTCTCAGGGCTGCCATTGCAGATAAGTGGAAGAGTTTCAGCGGGACGGCTAATACAGCAGTCCCCTCCGTCTGCCCTTGAAGCGTTATGCTTGGTCAGCACTCTCTCCCTGACTGAACACGCTCTTGGGAGTCCAAACACCCACACCTCCCGGCTCTCGCTCCTCTCGTCCTCTGCCACCAGCAAGAAAGACAAAGATGGAACATGACATAAAAACACACACCTTGTTCGGCAGTGACATACAAGCACGCATAGACCTTCCAGGAAATGTACTACTCGCTCTGCCCCGGGAAGAGTTTACCAATACGAGGCGCCCTGCTGTATCACGCCCCAAGAAAAGTACATGTCGCTGTCACAACGCATCTCTGCACATGGCGGTACTCTAAGAAATGTTCGCAACTTCGTCTTAGCATGACCGGTAGGGTGCCTGTTTCTTCATCACACCACAACCTGAGAAACAGACCGCTGTGTGTGCTTGTTCTGAGAGGAAATCCATCCTCCTCACTTAACTTCAAGTTTACGTCAACATGCATCTTGTCCGTCTGGTGCGCGAATCCCCGCTGTGTGATGTATGGCACATGTATGCAATTTACTGTTCAACAAACTCTGCGAGATAAAAACCTGCCAGTCATGCAAGGGTCAACAACTGAAGAGCCTGTTCAAGCAGCCCACTGACGTGTTAATAAGTAAGCGAAACAGCCCGCAGTCCTTTAATAACAGCCATTTTAATCTGTCCCCTGGGCCGCCCACCACTAGCCCTGCCTACCGAACTCTCTAGCCACACTGATGTATTAGATCAGGAGATGTTTTTTTTTCTTTTCATACAGCTGCCTGTTCTTAAATAAATCATTACTTGTTTATGGAGCTGGCTGGTTTCGTTGACATAAGCTGGGTTTGGATGTTGGCTGGCCTGATATGAGACGGCAGTTTTTACCTTTAGGGTGCTGGGTAGGGTTGCAGTTGCAACAAATGTTCATAAGGTCTTTGAGACATGAAATTCACATGTAGTGAATACTAGTTAGTTTGTAACAAAGTCTGTACATAATTTAATAGTACAATTTTGTCCTAAGGCAAAAGTTAGCCCAGGTTATAAGCTTTCTGTAAAGTATTGTGTAGTCACATGTGATGTGTACATTTATTCAACCATTAAGAAGCTTTACAGTAAAAACAGTGATGGTTTGAAATATTAAAATACAAATAATAAAATGCTATTTATTAAATAAATGTTATTTATTTTGTGATTGCAAAGCTGAATTTTCAGAAGCCATTACTTCAGGCTTTTGTGTCACGTGATCATTCAGAAATCATTCTAATATGCTGATTTGGTGCTCAAGAAACATTTCTTATTATTATCAATGTTGAAAACAGTTGTGCTGCTCAATATTTTTGTGAAAACAATGAAAGGTTCAAAAGAACAATTTATTTGAATTAGTAAAGACTTACATTGTTACAAAAATTACTGTCACATTTGTTAATTTTTCACTTTTGTTGCTGAATGAAATAAAATTTTTAAAAAGTACTGACGCCAAACTTTTTTAATGGTAGTGTCTAAATATATAAATAAAATGCATCTAAAGATGAGATATTTATAGATAATCTATATCTAAATATGCATCTGTATCTAAAAATGAATACAAATTTTAAATTTTAATTTCTAAATCCTAGCATGCACAAGTAGTGACAGAGATAGTAGAGACAGAGAAAATTAACATGCTATTAATTTTATTCAGAAGTTTTGCTATGAAGTCAGATATTTACATAATGTTAAAACCATGTGAATTAGTACAATTTCAACAACATTGTAAGGTAAAACATGAAGTATTTTGATATAATTTAATAGTCACTTTATTTTAAGGTCCAGTTCTCACCATTAACAAACCATTAACTACAACCTCTGCCTCAATAAACTCTTAATTTGCTGCTTATTAATAGTAAGGTAGTTGTTAAATTTCGGTATTGGGTAGGATTAGGGATGTAGAATATGGTCTTGCAGAATATGTGCTTTATAAGCACTTATAAACAGCCAATATGTACTGTATATAATAGGTATTCTAATAAGCAACTAGTTAATAGTGAGAATTGGTCCCTATACTAAAGTGTTACCAATTTAATAAGCCTGCTATTTATTGTTATGTGTGAGGTTTCAACTAAGTATAATTGTGCAACGCAATAATGCGCGAATTGTAACTTAAAAACCTATAGTTCTGGTGTTATAACTTGTGCACAGCTGGTACAACCAGCCACTGATCTATTTTAGCTCTCTTGTCCAGGGTTTGAGCAATAAGTCATGGTTTCTAACACTGTGTCCTAGTAGCAGGCGATTTGTCTGTGCACACTGAACGTGAAACTTCTATGCGAAGTGACACAATCACAACCAATCACTTTCTATATTTTTTGGTGTGTCGAGATCATTCATAAGCCCTGTGTGAGCATAAATGTGCGTGTGCAGGTGTGTGTCTCTGTGTGATTGTGTGCGTTTGTGTGCTGATGATGAATGGAGCTCAGGTTCAGGTGAGGTGCAAGGCTGCAGGGCCCTGAGCTCAGATATATGGAAGCAGCTGGAATCAATCAGGAATATCAATTTCCAGAGAGCTGTAGCAAAGCCTTGAGTGCATGGGAAAAAAATATGTCCTCCTTCAAGATTACATCCTGAGAGGGGCTGGAAAACAAGCGCAGGACTAGTCATCCTTTTTTATTCATTTGGCAGTAGAATAGGTTAATATAGTATGTTTCTTTACGCTTGACGCAAATTCTTGGTTTCTTTTTCTCTGCTTCATATTTCTACAGTAAGATGAATATGCTTGAAGGTATTTCTATAAAAGAGACTTTTCAAATATGCTCGTCAGCCTCAGGCACTTTAATTACAACTTTTCATTTACACAATGACAAGAAATGAACACGATAGAAATAAAAATACTTCATTTCATTTTTTTCCCGTAATTGTATCAAACAAGATGGAATGTGTCAGAGTGAAATAAGCCAACTAATGCATAAAATTCATCAACTCCATTACTTAAACGTACTAATGTTTGTGCTGTTGTTTTCCCACCAAAACTGGTATTTCCAGGAGAATGATGTCATTCATGAATTGCTAAACGACTTATAAAAGACTAACGGGAAGGAAAGTAAAATTGAGGACACAGGGTAAAAAAAAAATAATTGGTAACAAATTAAAACTAAATATTCCCAAAAAGACTTTTTGAGTAGAGAAAGGAAACAAAAATAAGAAACACCTGGAAGATTTCATAATAAATTAGCAAGTTTTTTCCATGTTATAAGGTTATATGCCAAGAATGGTAACATCTGCATAAAGAAAGCAGTAAAACTATTTAAAGGGGTCATATGATGCGATTTCAAGTTTTCCTTTCTCTTTAATAATGATCTTTAAAAAAGCATCATATGACCCCTTTAAAATTCAGCCCATTTGTTCACTTAATAGTGATATTAAGAATACCAACTAATCTAATGTCCATTTATAAAAGGATCAGTTTAATATTTTATCCAATATATTAAGACATATACAATGGGGACATGAAAATTTACGATATAGTTGGAATGACCCTCACCTCTTTTCAATCTCTATTGTCTTTTTTATTCCTCTCTCTGTTTCTCAAGGTGATTCATCAGGGACATGCGGTGACCCAGGCACACCATCCCATGGCAGCAGAGATGAGAGTGACTTTCGGATACGCAGTAAAGTGCACTTCAGCTGCTCGGTGGGATATGAGCTTTTTGGCTCCGCAGAAAGGATGTGCTTCCCCAATGGCACATGGTCCGGTACTCAGCCATCCTGCAAACGTAAGCGCCTGCAGCAGCTGACATGATCCAGCATCTCTAAAACTGCCCAACTCCCACATTGCACATATTCTCTTTTACTTGGCTAGGTGAATTCAGAAGTAGGACATCTCAGCCCTAAGCTACTTAGTAGGGATGCACCGATACCACGCGCTCAATCCACTCAGCGTGCTTTGTTTATCAGCTCGCGCACATCAACTATACAGGTGTTAATACTGAATGTTTAACATTATATTCATTGCATACATATACTTCATAGTAGACATCCTTAACTCCTTTCTGCTGTCTGTTGTTCTGTTGTCGGTCTTTGTTTGAAAATGGCGCTTATCACATGCTGTGTGGTATCGGCGTTTGGTATCGGGGCATTTTAACGAGTACGAGTATGAGTACGAGTACAGAAGACCAGTATCGGGCCCGATACCGATACCAGTATCGGTATCGGTGCATCCCTACTACTTAGTCAGGAGTTTGTTTTAACAAGTCAATCGATTTACAAGCAGCATTTTTTATTTTTATATATTAAATAATTAATAATTATATATACACTTTAATCGGAAGTTTGGAATATTTGATTCCGTATAATTTTTTTATTTTATTTTTTATATTTTTAAAGAAATACTTTTATTCAACAAGAATGCATTCAATTGTTCAAATGTATGTATATTTATTTTTATTTCATATAGATGTTGTTTTTTTTACTTTCTGTTCCTGAAAAAAAAACACTTTCCACATTAATACTTTTTTTTTTTTCTTCATTAAAGTATTTTTTTAAAAGAGAAAAAACAGATCACATCTCTCCAGAATCATGGTTGAAAAATGGTTTATATAGTAAAGATTTAAGTATAATAAAAATACCAAAATACTTTCTCATCAGCAACTAAGAGTTGGTTTAGAAGTAGACTGGAAAACTGAGAATTTTCCCTCCTCTCATTATTGTTGGTCTAACAGTGGAACTTATTTCGAACCTTTTATCAAGCATTGCCTTGTTATTTCTTTAGTAGCACCTGTTCATTTTAAAGGGGTCATATGATGCGATTTCAATTTTTTCTTAGAAATCAGTGGTTAAGTTGTATTTACAACACTGTTCCAGAACAGTTTAACCCAAATATTCAGATGTGTCCAGTGCATTTTATGGAGGACTGTTTCCTGATCCTGCTAGAGTAGACTACAATGCCGGCTGTTCTGACTCACAGACTGTAAGTACGCTTTTTATATTTAAAGAATTTGCCACTGACGATTCAAATGCGAGTTTTGAGCAGTGTAGAGTAGCACTTGTTGTTTGTCATTTCTCTGATCACAAATGCAGACATGGTTTTATGTTTACGCGGCGCGGCGTGATGCAACGCAACGCGTAAAAAGACAGTATAAGTCATTATAATCCGTAATTACGTCCCCACTGGATGCAGCAAATGCCTCGTTTATAATGGGTTTTAATGTTTCTGTCTCGTCGCTCCAGCCGGACAGTTCATCTCATTATGGTAAGGGGTGTAACATTTCCGTCACACGCTTGAGGTATTCGCCCAATCACAACGCACTGGATAGCTGGCCAATCAGAGCACACCTCGCTTTTCAGACCGATGAGCTTTGTAAAAATCGACGCGTTTCAGAAAGGCAGGGCATAGAGGAGAAACAATATGTACAGTATGTGGAAAATAATGTGTTTTTTGAACCTTAAACCGCATAAACACATTTCATTACACCAAATACACAAAATAATGTTCTTTTTAGCAGCATCATATGACCCCTTTAATAATGATCTTGCATCCAACCCCCTGGAAGCAAGTGTTGTCTTTATTATACCATAAAATAGTCCCAAAAGTCATTTATCAGTGACAAACAATAAAATCAGCTACCCGCTAAATAATATATCACCGTCCACATTGTTACCTGATGTTTTATTTGGGCCTGCCTTTACACTTGTACAGTTGTCAGAGTCCCACATCACGTAATAAACCCACATTTTCCCCGAGGCTGTAAAGTCTACAGCACAAATGAAAGATGACTTCTACTAGCCACTTCCAGACTCAAGCAGGCAGGGTTTTCTGCAGAAACATGATGCACCATCTTGTTTTCTTGCTCCGAGACCTGACTAATGGTGTTTCTCCCAGGGCTCCCACCTCCCACAGAACATATAGTTGACATGACCTAAGCTATTGTGCGGGAATCATTTTTGAGAGATGGCAATTGGCACAGGGATCCAGGAACAGTGACTAACTAAGGGGGAAGGCATTGTGCTATAATCCGTCCCCCATGCTGCAAAATGACAAGCCCTATGGGAATCACAATGGTCAGCCTGTCATCGCAAGACAAAGAGAGTGCTCGAGTTTGCCGTCATGGAGGTGTACCACAAGCACTGAGAAATGATTCCATCCTGAAAGGAAGCCTGAGTTCTTCCATTGCAGTCAACCAAGAAAGCACTTCAGCTTGGCGGATTAATAGGTTTTCAGCCAGTTAATTCACTCGACCAGCATCTCTATGGAAATAAAGAGCTCTCTTTTTTTGTCCTTTCATTTCCTCGGTCTCAGTGCCATGCGCCGGGTATGATCTACAGGCCTGTCATACCATATCTTCAAACTTCATCCCCACTCATTTAAGCCTTACAGAGGCTAATACCTCATTCTGTTATAGCCACTGTCCCATGTCATAGTCATTACATGGTCAAAGACATCTCTCTAATGATATCTGTTCCTTTAGACCATCGCTTTCTTCCCATCAGATGTCCAGAGAATCTTAAGATACATCAAATTCAGTTTAGGGGAAGCTACTTAAAAAATTTAATATACAGTTTTACAGATAACGGACTACTTCTGGAAAATTGTAATCCAGTTCAATTACTAAGTGCTTCATGGCAGAGTATTTGTATAGCTAATTAAAAAGCACAAAGTCTCATGTAGTCAGACCTTTGACTGAACAGCATATGGTCTTGTCCACACTGCCACTTATTCTTGCCAAGGACCACCTACTTAGACAGTTTTGTGCACAATATGCATCGGATGGTCAGAGAACAGACTGTGTGTGCCATCTGAAACTAAGGAACATGACAAAGATACAAGGCTGGACAAATGATCATATATGTGATCATTTTAAAAGTAGAACCATGATTTGTGGAAGTGAACGTGACATATACACTACTGGGTCAGTAAGATTTGCTCACCAAGGCTGCATTTATTCGATCAATACAGTAAAAACAGCAAAATTGTGAAATATTTTTACAATTTAAAATAGTTGTTTTTTTATTGCAATAGATTTTAAAATCTAATTTATTCATGTGATGGCAAAGCTTAATTTTCAGCATTCGTTACTTTAGTCTTGATCAGAAATGATTATGTTGGAAACAGTTGTGCTACTTATAATGTTATGTGGAAACCATGATGCATTTTTTTTCTTTTTTTCAGAATTATACGATGAATAAAAAGTTCAAAAGAATAGCATTTATTTGAAATAGAAATCCTTAAAACATTTCCAGTTTTGGTCACTTTATGGCATCCTTGCTGAATAAAAATCTTACTGACCTCAAACTAGAGTATGTTTGCATAAATCTCCTCATTCTGTCAGATAATGTCAAATTTTGAAAATGTCTATGATTTCTGTTTGAATTCTTTATAGATTACTTTCTTTAAAAACAAGGTTTTATGACAGCCATCATTTTAAATGAATATATCTCATAAAAACATAATAATATCATCAGGAATCCAAGACTTTTCTTTTTCCTTTTGTACATAAAATTGTTTGTGTTTCTGGGTCAAAGTGACTCAAAATGATGGAACATGTCACGATATAGTACACAAGGGAAAATAGGGAAATGAGGTACATGTGTGAACAGCTGGAACAAGTTGAGACGAGAGACAAGAAGAAACCTTGAGATACAAAATAAAAGCAGACAAAAGAAACCAGGGCCGTGCACAGACCTTTTGAGGGGCAAAACTTATCCAATATTTTGAAGAGATATATATATATATATATATATATATATATATACACAGTATATACATAATTCAATTTTTCTCTGCTTTGCACACAAAGTTCAATAAAATTACGTTCGAAGAAAATTATTTTTTTAGCTATGTACGGATCCAACAAGATTTAGTCACAAGCTCTTTTTAATACCTTTCATTAGCTAAATATTTGTAAAGCAGACAGACAGATGTAAAGGGTGACCAATATCATTGATTTATTGAAGGAAAAAAAACACCATCACCAAAAAAAGGGCACTTCGGAGTGTAAGGGCAAAAAGGGCATGTGCTCTGCACAGGTTGAGCCCTACCTGTGCACGTGCCTGAAAGAAACACTGACACCCCCTAGCTATCCCCTGTGGTCCCTAATGAAATTACTAAATAACATGACATGTTATTTCATTGAAGAATGCTAATTGTCAACTGGCAGTAACTTTTCACATATTTTTGTTTTTAAAATACTACAGCGGTGCAGTGTGGTAACCCTGGGACTCCCAGTAATGGACGGGTATATCGACTGGACGGCACCACCTTCTCACATTCGGTCATCTATTCCTGTTTGGATGGCTACCTGCTAAGTGGCTCCACCACACGACAATGCCAAGCTAACGGCACCTGGTCTGGCACTGCACCCAACTGCACCTGTAAGTGTGAAACAAGTGAGATACGGCAGGGGATTTGTTGAACTTAAAATAGAAATGAAGGCTTGTTTGTTTTCGAATAAACCAAAATGGCCTCAGTAGTGCTTCATTACAGGTTGTAATGAGGTGCTATGAAGGATGTGCTTGAGGGATTCATTTGTGTAAAGCTGTACTAAAAATGTATTGTCATAGTAGTAACAGACCTTGACTGATAGAGAGAAGTCCTCTTGCTGAGAGTGCAGGGGACCAACTTTATGAAAGTTTAATTCAGACATAGAAAGTTTTCAGTGCATTTTCTGGAAGAATTGGGTCAGAATTAGTGGGATTGCAGGATCCGGTTTCTCAGAGGTAGCTCCAAGATGTTCTTTTGTCAAAGGGAGGAAGATGTAAAGGTCAGGATAGTTCCACTTTTGCTCTGTTAGATACATAAATCAATTATTTCATAGCCCTGCCATGGACACAATGGTATCTGTATATTTTGCAACTTATAATCGTACAAACTTCCAAATTTTGCTTTTTTGTTAGCTTAAAATGCACTGACAACCACCATAATGAAACAGATGGTACAATAGAAAACCACATAATGAATCAGTGTTCTTCATAAATGGCCTGTCCATAACGATTTATGGTTTTTAACTGTATATGGTGAGAAACTTACCAATTGGCATGTGTTACTGTAGCATTTTACCATTTTTATGTAAAAATTACTAACTTATTTTACAGTCTGGTCCATGAATCTATAATGATTCATAGGTACATAATATTCCAAAGACAAATGTGTGTCTTAGTAATCTTTTATTTAAAAGCATCAATGTCTCTTAGGTCAAATGGACTATTTGATGATGTTAACCAGTAGCCAAATAGCTATTTGTTACAGCATTGTTTTTTTCCTCACGGTTAGCATACGGATCAAGCTTCTATTTCAGTTCAATTTTGTGAGCGATGGAACACTCACATATCTAGTTGATTAAAAACTCTCGCAGTAGTAGTTGTTTGAGTAATAATGAAGAGTCACACAACACAATAAAACAGCTTAGCCTACATAATGTGTCTAGGTAAGTTGGCATTATCATCCATAATCACATCCCTTAATGCTCTCAAACGTTCACCCTTAAACGTCCCTGCATACTGTTGACTGGAATTATATGGGCGGTCACCAAACCAGCTCTGATTGATGCAGCGCTACATATGTTTATTGAGTGGGGCAAAAGCGGTGATACATGGCTGTGTCCAAGGGAGGAGTCACATTAGCATTTAGCGTTAGCCATTTCTCACTATCAGCTGACATGTTTATGTGCGAGGCCACTGATGGATTTTACAAAACATCATTTTCCGTCCTTTTCCAAAAGACACAAAACGTATGGCAACTCAAGGGAGACAAATAAGTAATGGTTCGCCATAAATCAATAGAGGAAATTAAGATGTTGCATCTGGGAAATAATTAAATAAATGCACTGATCGAGCGAGGTTTTGTCAGCCACAGCAGAGTGCAAAACTACAAATTTGTTTCATCTGAATTCCAGTGGCGCCATATTCTTTCTCACATCATTCCAAACCGACCTCCTCTTATTTATCCATTGGAAGGAATGATAATTGTAAAAGATCTGTGGGATTGATTCGAAGTTGCACCTCGGGGACGCCGGTGGGACAGGAGACGTGCTTACGTGCTACTATTGATTTCTTTACATAATAACAAGATCTATCATTTCAAATAAAGAGCCTGGGGTCCTAAAGATTGCTGTAGCTTAAATGAGTTGTTAAAGATGATTTGTGAACGTGGCTCCCGAAGGTTTGTTTCGATAGCTTCAATCACATTGCCACAAAAAGCTATGATTGCCATCTGATGAGTTGTATTAGATATTGAATAAAGATCTACACTGCTGTTGTTTGGCAGATTGTAAGTTGCCCAGACTTTTAGCTCAAATAGAGACTATTAGCGCATTGTACTCAACACAGTAGTTAATTTTGGTCTATAAACATCATAGCTGTGATCTTTACTTTTCAGTGATCAACTGCGGAGACCCAGGAGTGCCGGCCAATGGGCTGAGATATGGTGAGGACTTTACCATTGGACAAAACATCACTTTCGTGTGCCAGCCTGGCTACACAATGGAAACCGAGAGTTTCTCCACCATCACTTGTACCGGAAATGGTACCTGGAATGCCCCTGTGCCTTTCTGTAAAGGTAAAACTTGATTTAAACAACCTTTAGCATTAAAAGTAACAGGTATAATAAATTGTGGTAACATTTGACAGTAAGGTTCAATTTGTTTACATTAGTTAGTGTTAAGTTTCATGAAATAACACTGAACAATAATTTTACTGACATGATTCTCAACCTTTTTGACTTGAAAGCCTATAGTTGTTAAACACAATATCCTAAAGTATTTCCTCTGGTATTTGTGCTGTAATTATGACAGTTTAACATATTACGTTTATAACAGAAACTGGGAGTGTTGATATATTAAAAATAATTAACCATCATTCATTTTGTGATCCCAGATAATACAAGGTTCTGTATGTTTTTCAATAAAAAGTGTTACTGAGGAGAAAAAATGAATGTGATTTCGGTTCATAACGTGATTTTTTTGTGTCTGTGGGTGTGTTCAGCATTTAAATTTAGTTTCATTAGTTTTTTCCAGAGGCCCACCAGTGGACCCCACCCCCCTGGTTGAGAACCACTTGTTATTTATTTAGCATTTTAAACTGAATAAATAAACATTTGTTAATGGACTATGACCAAATATGGATTAACAACGAACAATGATATATATTAGCAAATTAACATTTACAGTATTTAGTAATTTAGGATAATGATATTTAATGTGTCAATTAATATGACAGATTGAACCTTATTATAAGTGTTACTTAATTTCCCATTACTCCCACAGGCTTCATCGTCCCAAGATTAACACATTACTCTAACATTTTCTCTGCCTAGTAAAGTCAAAGAGCTTTATTGTTCACAAGGCAAGGCCTAAGATTATTCGCTCACTGATATATCTGCACATCTGGCCCCAACTGCCCCGAGCGTTAGATGCACAGATGCTTCACACAGAGTGAGTTGAGGTCTTCCAGCTTTGTGTCTTCGCTCATTGTGATGGATGTCTTGTTTGAAATGTAGAGCTAAAAAAGGGAGGAATGTTTATCCACCCTTGTAGGTCATCTTTTCTTGTGCGATTGCGCTACAATGAACGGTAAACATTTATATTTTATCAACCAATCATGCTGTTTGACAAATGACAGTTGTACGATGGGAACATAAACACATTTGTAGACTGAGCGTTCACCCCTTAAGGGCTGTGTTGTCCCCATTATTATAATCAGCTTTGACCTATGAGCCCTTGCATTTCTCGTAATTAATTTCACAAATGACTCCTGTCATCTTCCCACTGCCAGGAGATGAACTGGTATAGAATATATAAAGTGATATGAAATTGAATTCCAGGTTTGGCCGATGCATTTGTGATCCTCACCAGTGCCCTGGCATCGAATGCCATTTTGCTAAGCTCATTTAGATAGATACAGATGTCTCATTTATTCCTGAAGGCAGCGGCCTCCTCCTGTCTCTTAAAGGACATGTTGTGCATACATATCTGAAGAGCCTTGAACTTCATATCCTCGGTCTGAACTGATATTCTGTCTCGCAGAGCCATTAATATGCATGCTAAAGTGAGTCGACTCAAAAAAAGAACCACTCCCACCTCTGTCAACCGTTTCAGGTGTGAGGAGCATCCTGACATTGAGTGTGTGTGTGTCCCTTCTGTCTCTTTCCTGCAGTTCTAGATGGTTTACATGAAATATTCATTAGCTTAGGAGCTCCAATCTGGTCCAGGCCTCTTTAAAGGATGCCAACACTGATTCTGATTAATAATACAACAATGGGCTTTGTTAGAAGTTTATTGGTTCAATCAACATGAGTGAAGCGAAGGCAACACCATCAGCTCATAAAGAAGCAGTCGAAGCATAGTTTTTGCAGGCAGTAATAACCGTCTGGCTAGAACTTTACCATGGTATATAAAGATTGTGTGTGTGTGTGTGTGTGTGTGTGTGTGTGTGTATGTGTGTGTGTGTGTGTGTGTGTGTGTGTGTATGTGAGCATCATATTGGGGTGTTACACCATAAGTGGGGGCATGTGTCATGATGAGTGCCCGTTTGAGCAAGGCATTGGCTTCCTGTCTGGTAGAGTGTGATTGATTTTAAGGGCTCATGTGGTACCTGAGGACTGATAACCGGGGAAGAGGACTTACCTCACAGAGTTGTGCGGGCAGTTATTGGAAAAGATGGGGCCTCTAAGACAGATATAGCATTCAGTGACTTCAGTGGTGTTAGCAGAAGCAATTAATCTCCCTACCTAACTGAAATTGCTAGTCCTGTTACAGTTACTGCTACACTTAACAGTACACTTTTTTACACGTTGTCTTATATATTAATAATATTTTAACAGCTTATTTATTTACTAAGATTATTCATAATAAATGTATATGTTTTACAAATGGCAATGTTCTTGTGTCTAACATCTAAGATGTAACATCATTTAGACTGTTTCATAAAGAAAATTGGAAACGTGTAACCATGTTATCCGAGCTGTTATATTCAAACAAAATGTTTCTTTAATTTATTGGAAATTAAGTTAACTACAAACCACATTTGATTCCAAACTAACTACCTCCTATGTAGAGTTACGTTTATTTAATGTTTATTGCTGTAAATAAATCACATCAAATAGGGGTTTAAACTGTATTTATTTCTCAAATTTTGTTAACAAATTTGCAAAAACTGCAAAATTAATAGAAAATTAAGCAGCTCATTTTATATTTACTTTCCCCTGCTGAGGCTAACAATCAGCATTTTCTGAAGGTTAAACACCTCCTTTCACTGATCATTTGTTTAAAAAGAAAAACCCCTAGAATGTGTCATTTGTATTATTTTAAAGGTGACATATCATGAAAATCTGACTTTTCCAGGTTTTAAGTGCTATAGTCAGGTCCCCGGTGCATCTACCAACCAAGGAAAGGTGAAAAAGATTAACCCAGTAACTTTGTTTTGGTAAGCCTTTTTCTGCAAGAGTCTGAAAAAACGAGCACGTCTGATTTCGCTCCCCTGGTGTCGTTGCAAAGGGATCTCATTATAATATTACCGTCCCTTAATCTGTAAATTCATATGGTTTAAAACACATGATTTCAGCTCAATAAACATGATAATCAGAACCAAAACAGATGTTTTTTAGCAGGTACGAGCTGTAATGGTGCAGCTCTATTCTGAAAAAGGGAGCTGGGAGCAGCAGCTCATTTGCATTTAAAGAGACAGGCACGAAAAACAGCGTGTTTCTGCTTCCACTCAAAATAGGCATTTTCAAAATGATGTAATTAATGATCTGTGGGGTATTTTCAGTATTTTGAGCTGAAACTTCACAGACACATACTGGGGACACCAGAGACTTGTGGCGCTTTTCCACTGCGTGGTACGGCTCGGCTCGGTTTGCATTTCCACTGCTGTTAAGTACCGCTTTAAGTGGGCGGGATTATACACATGTCACGGCCAAGAGCTGAGCGGCCTCCTGAAAAACGTTTTCATTCTGCGTCGCCCCATCAAGCTCTTGCTGGATCCTTTCCTCGGCTAGAGAGGAATGTCTGTACTTCCTCAACAGACCACAAAACAGCCATTTTTTAATTGTTTAAAAAAGGTGCACTCATTCAAAGCAGTTGCGTTCATTCAAAAAAAAAAACGTCCGATCCTATGCTGGCTGTGCTGATTTAAATCTAGCGTGTCTGGTGTCTCATGTCGCAAGTTCAATGACGCAGGTAGTGACGATTCTCTCCGGCCAATCCGTGATCAGCAGGGTTTACACATCACATTTTGGTAATGGTACGGCTCGCTTGGAACCTCAGCCGAGGTGGTACTGAAAAAAGTACCAGGTACCAGGTACTGTACCCAGTGGAAAACCCCCCAAAAGTGAGCCGTACCGAACCGCACCGTGCCGTACCATGCAGTGGAAAAGCGCCATTATATTACATATTGTAAAAAGGGGCTTAATATGTCTCCTTTAAGGGTGTTCAGACATTTTTACTAGAAATCAAGACAAATGTACTTTTATATTGGTTACATTCTAATTGTATCAGACATGTCATTCCTAAATATGAGCTTAACTCTCCTCTGTTTAACTTCTTCCTTTAGCCGTTACCTGCACAGCTCCTCCACCCATCTCAAACGGCCTCCTGGAGGGACGTGACTTTGAGTGGGGCACCAGCGTGAGTTACAGCTGCTCCCCAGGATATGAGCTCTCTTTTCCTGCCATTCTCACCTGTGTGGGCAATGGTACATGGAGTGGTGAGGTGCCCCAGTGCTTGCGTGAGTACTGTACTACTCTATTAATATTAATCAAACTGACTACTTCATTCCTGTGGGTGTTTGTAACCGACATTTCCCAAAAAAGCAGCAGAAAGTTCACACCTTGTCTTATGTCTGCAACTTATCTGCTTGCTGTTGGCGAGGAAGTCATGATCAGACATTGATTGATTGGATCATCACTGAATGTAAACATATAGGTCTTGATATCAATTAGATCTGCTGGATTAGGTAGTAATATTTGTTTAGGACACCAGACAAGGTGGGATATCAGTCTGTTTCAGCACAATGCTGTATGATGTCTAAGATGAAGAACCTCCAGACGTGGTATGAGAATTTAAAGTTTAAAAAGCCTAGTTATCACAAAGGTACCCTTGTTTTAGCCCTCACATGAAACAAAAGCAGGCAATGTAAAAAAAAAAAAAAGTTTGCTCGAAAAAGAAAGCATACTTCTGACTTTGTCAAGGTACTGATTTTTTTCCTTCTCGTTCTTTTCCGCTTTTATTTTATATCTTGACAGCATATCTATAATTCATCAAGAAAAGTCAAGTTTGTAGTGCTAGATCTCAGGCACAGTAGTCTGACCAGCATATTTATGATGGATCAGTCAGCTGGTGACGTCAACCATGTGATTGATTTTCCCTCCAGAGACCTATTGTTTGCCTGACAGTGGCAGGGCAATGGATAACGTTTACCACAGTGTGGCTTGGGACTTCCCCCAGTATTATATGGCTATGTTCTGAATAGCATTATAGCATACAGTACTATTCCTGCAATATATAATGTGTAAAAGTTTGGGGTCAAAGTTTGGGGTTTCTTTTTTTTTAAGTGAATACTTTTATTCAGCAAGGATGCATGAAATTGATCAAAAGTGACATTAAAGACATACCATGTTACGTAAGATTAGTTTTCAACAGTGATATTAAGAAAGGTTTCTTAAGCACCAAATCAGCATATTAGAATGATTTCTGAAGGATCATGTGACACTGAAGGCACTGTGAAACTTATTCCTGATCACAGGAATAAATTGCATTTTAAAATATATTAAAACAGAAAAAGGATATTTTAAACGGTGATAATATTTCACAATATTACGGTTTTTACTGTATTATTAATCATGCGGCCTTGGTGAGAATAAGAGCTTCAAAAAATACTGGATAACCAGCTACATTTGCCAAAATGTGCAGTATACATACGTCAGAGCACACAGCGTGATTCTACATCCCACAATGCAATCTGCGTGTTTTGACCTTCCTTTTCAAGTGTGATGAATGA
The DNA here is from genome assembly GCF_001515605.1 of Sinocyclocheilus anshuiensis. Taxonomy (NCBI): domain Eukaryota; kingdom Metazoa; phylum Chordata; class Actinopteri; order Cypriniformes; family Cyprinidae; genus Sinocyclocheilus; species Sinocyclocheilus anshuiensis. The sequence goes on along the minus strand of NW_015548236.1, from coordinate 170,215 downwards.
ACCATAGACAGTGTATATTTCAGATTTTTCAATAAATAAGCTTGTTGAATATTCCTCACATTGCTGTATGCACAATTCAATATTTGCATCACTTTTTTCTCTCTTTCTGAGAAGTGTTAAATATTAAGGGTAACATCATAAAGCTTTCATCCTGTTTTATAACGACAAAGCTTTCAGCATCATTCATGACTAACCATTTGAGAATGATTTAGCTGAAAGTATTTCTTTGTGATCTCTGTGATTATAGCTAAGTTCTGTGGAGATTCTGGAATCCCTGCTTTTGGCTCGAGGGAAGGCCGCAGTTTCATCTACCAGTCCGAGGTGTCATTTAGCTGCATAGCTCCCTACATCCCAGTAGGCAGTACTACACGCATTTGCCAGGCTGATGGCACCTGGAGTGGATACCAGCCTCGCTGTATAGGTAAATCAATTATGCTGACATAGTTTGCACGTTTAAACCATATGTTAAATTCCCAGTGAAACGGACTGCCATAATAATTGTTATATGTATATCAAAACCTCATAATGCTAAAACCAAATAATCAGCCAACTGAAGCTGAACTCTGCTAAGCGAGAAGCAATTACGGTCACTTAAGTCATTCGTCTCTTTATGGTTTCATGGTTCAGTTCAGCAGAAGCTAGGTGGTTAGAATTTCAAGTTTTGCCTCAAATAATGCTTTCCAGTAGTCTTATGATTACCGCCCACAACAACAAGCCCTTTTGGTATTATTTGTCGCCCAGTGCACAAACAAGCTCAAAAGTATTTAGCAACAACAACTCCAAAGAAATCGATGCCCTCCCACTGCCCTAGCAGCCCAGGCCAGTGCTGCTCCAATCGGGCCTGATGTTGTATTGACACAATTATGGTGGGAAAGAGCAAAGCCACTCCTTTTAGTGACCACAGAACAAGGGAAGTGGGAACAGTTAGCAGACGAGTAGACGAGTATGAAGTGTGGAATGGAGGCCAGGGAATACGAAATTGCATGAGAAACTTGACGAACTCACTTCTTGATGGCTGGCAGTGGCAGCTGTTGTGAAGTTATTGTCCTCTGCTTCTCGGCTCATTTCCCATGACCTCCTCAAACACAGGTGCACCTGAATGAAATTCTATAATTCACCAATCAAATTATTCATCGGCTACACTTTACAATTCAGGTTCAATTCATCATCACTAGTTAATGCATTATGTATCGTGAACTCACAGTGAACAATACTTTTACAGCATTTATTAATCTTGGTTCATGTTAATTTCTACATTGTACAAATACATTTTAGCGTTTCAAGTTGTATAAATTAACATTAATATATTCTGAAAAGGCATGAATTAACAATGAACAACAGTATATTGAAATTAGCATGAACCTAGATTAATAAATCCTGTAAAAAAAAAAAGTTATTCATTAGTTAATGCATTAGGTATAATGAACTAACAATGTTAACTAATCGAACCTTGAACAAATTCAGAATTTTTAACTCACTGCTCTTTTTAGTACAGTTTTATTTAAATGCTGTTATTTATCACTTTTTTCAACCTAAGTATTTTTTTATTGCTGCATGAAGTATATTGTATAAGGTACACAGTGTTTATATAGATCTTTGTACTGTTTGCATAATATAAATTCTCTGACTTGCAGGATTATATTACTGTCTGATATTCTGAAGATATGATCTCTTTTAATTGTCAATGCTATTTTGTTAACTATTTTCTGTTTCTGACTTTTAGTGTATTATTTTTGAATTATATATAACTTTTTTTTGGTAGCTTGACTATAGTTAAACTATGTGAAATCATGAGTTTGTAACTTAAGCTTCAAGTTTTGAGTCTTTGTTCCTTCCGGGGTTTATTTCGCATTCTACCACAACAGATTTTTCCCTTGTTACTTTCACCCCAGGTTCCCTTACTGGAGGGTGTTAAGGCACTGATCTCTGTAAAGCTGTTTTAAGGTGCTTTTGAATAACGAGAGACACCATAGAGACTGATGTGAACTGAATCAGTTATTATTCACAAAGAATTCTTTCTCTCTTTTAAAATATAGAGTTCTGTGAATTAGTTCTAACGGTATTTCTATTTATTTATGCATATATACATACCTTATTTCTTTCACTTTTCCTTCTCTGTGTATATGAACTGGACTTATGGCTCTATTATCTTCATCCATTTCTCCATGTCTCATTAACAAAGACTCTTCTCACTGTCCCCCTAAGTACAGTGTTTATCTGATTAAACCCCTCAGTTTATATATCCATGAGGGAGTCCTTCTCCTAACGTCAATAAATACATTGATAATTGTTTTTAACTGAGCAAGTAATTGAATAAATGGTCCCAACACTGTGAGGCCATTATTGAGGAGCCGTGAACAGCCAGCAGGAGATTTGGATAAGCACTGATTGGCGTTTTTAAGCATTTAGTGTATTGTGCCAACAGAAGATGTCAGCCATGGCCCCAAAGCAGGTGTACAGTAATCATTTAGCTCTTTCAATGGAGTATTATTATGGCCTCATATTACACCCTCAAAGACACCATGAAAAAGAATTATAGGGTGTTGGGGGGTGGAAATTAAGTGCTCTAAAAGGCAGCTACATATTTATACATAACAATTCTTATAGAATGAATCCTGTTGGCTGTTCTCACTGACTAAGGTAAATCCTATGTAGTCTAGTTCAGTGGCACAGATGCAAATAATCAAATTCAACTAACCTTAAAGTTGTGCATAGTTAGGTGTAGCAAAATCATAGATTTTTCAAAGTTATCTTTTGTTGTTGACCTAAATAAAATGTGCGTTCAGTTGCAGCTTCATCTGTCAGTTGGTAGAAGCTGACAAATTAGATACATGGCGACATGAACAGGTTGTGTGACCTGACCTCATCCTCGAAAACTTTGAACTAAACTATGCAGGGTACAAGAAATATGACCCAAGCATCAATAAACACAGATCACTTGTGCGAGGACAGGTTTATGCTGTCCTTAGTGTGCTTTGTGCAATGCATTATTAGCGACCAAGAACATGAAACAATCAGAGACATTTAGAAACCAAAATCATTCATTTTACTATGCAACCAATGTCATATTGTTGGGCATACGCAACTTTTATTATATTATATTATATTATATTATATTGTTTTTCATCTGTGTATACATACTTGTGTTTATAAAAGTGTATCTTCTGGTGGTGACAACCCGATTTTTAATACTTGTAAAAAAAATTTAAAAAAATTTAAAAAAAGGATTTGAGTCAGTGAATCAGATGTTCTAGTATCTACTTGATACTATTTGGCCTCCTAGTGGGCTCTTCCTTCAAAATCAAAGCAACACGAACACTGTCTGCAACTCTTTTCTCAATATGGCAATGCAGTCATATATTTTCTGTGTGCTGACTCGGTATTAGAAGCTCCACGCTTAAAAAGCGGTATGAAAAGTGGTTGGTTATGTAAGCCTTGCAGGTTGTCCTGTCATTTGCACGCCTGCATTGAATCAAGGGTCTCTGCGTCAGCTCAAAAATGTGCTCTACATCCCAATTACAGAGTAGCACAGCTGTGTGGTAGCAGATGCACTGCTGCAGCAACACTGCCCCCTGCTGCGTCTCCATCGGCCCGCCATAAAAAAACAACTGTTACACTGCTGCAGCACTTACATAAACACACAGGCACCATAATCATCACTATAAGCCGAGTCTTAGCACTGCTTTGAGAGATGTGTTTGGGATCATGAAGGGAGATGTAGCACATATTTATGAGAGTTGAAATGCTGTTATGGTGGGGAAAAAGAATCTGCCTCAGTTGTGACAGATAAGAAGATACTGAAAAGAAGAATGTGACTGGATATTCATTTGTTTTGTCTTTCTTCTTCCTTTCTTTTCTCAGAGCCAACTCGTACCACCTGTGAGAACCTTGGGATGCCCCGTTATGGCTCTCTTAACAGGACCTTTGGCTTTAAGGTAGCAGGATGACTACATATATAATTAAAAACATTAATTCATGTCAGCTTGAGTGCTGCTCTCATTAAAGCCTAAGAGGGGCAAACTAAAATTCGAAGAAATAAGCACTAATATGAACCAACTACTCTGAAATGTATTATTAAATATGAAAAGTAATATTAATTTTTCAAAAAAAAACTTATAAATTATACATATATTTTTCTTTTATACTCATATATATTATATACTCATGCACATATAGTATAGTATAGTATTGGACCTTTTTTGCACTTTTATTGTTCTGAAAGCAGTGGTTGGCAACCCACCATTGTCCAACAAATTTTCCAGATGTTTGGGATATACTGAAAAAGGATTAATGTAAAATATTTTTGCCAAAAAAAGCTAGAAAAATATTTCATTTTAATATACATAGTTTTATAGTTTATAAAAACTACAAAAGTGCTCAAAGAGTTAAGATTTTAATTTATGACTTTTCCAGGTCTAAAAATCACACTTTTATAATGCTTCAAAGAAAAATAACAATTATTGAGGAGATGAATTCAAATAAGAAATTGTTTTGACTTATTTTAATGCTTGTTTTGTCTTTATTTTAAAGAATTTTAAGTCATATTGGCCCCGACCACCTCGTTGAGAATCACTGATTTTTAAAGGAAAGTTAATCAAAAATGAAACATTTTGTTATCAGATATTATTCCTTATGTCATTCCAACCTGAATTTACATGGAATATAGAGCATGAGTTGTATGGACCACTTTCACAATACGTTTTTTACAGTCGCAAACTATTTTTATCACAATAATCAGTGTCAAAGATCTTTTTTGTTTCACTGAATATAGAAATTAATACAGCAGTTGGAATAACAGTCATTTTTAGGTGAGCTGTTTCTTTAGTCTTAAAATTAATGGTTAAAAAGAACAAATTTGCCTTCAAATAAAGATATCATATCTTTCCTCGTTCTTTCATGAAAGCGATTTTGAAAGAATGATTCATGGCTTTTCTCAAACACACTTCAGACAAACTACTTGGTGTAGGCCCTCCATTCCCTCCCATCCACTACAAAATATTATTAAGACCTCTCAAGACTTTTCCCACTTGAAGAGCGGTGAAATGTATGCATGGATGTAATAACCACCACAGAACCACTCGAAAAGAGCAAAAAAATCAACTTCTCAGTTGTGCAAATGAATCTGATTATGTTTTGTCAGGGGAGCAGGACAGAGGGGTGAACTGAGGGAGATGTGAGGAGAGAAAAACAGAAACTATGAGTCTACTGAGGAAGAGCATTTATCGCCAAGATGTGCTGGCATTAGGAATTCAAGTCGTTACAGTATCAGAGGTTAAGCCCTGCAGAGGCTTCATGAAACGGCTAAATATCATCCTTTCTATATTTGTAAATCATTTGTCTGGCCTCGAGAAAAAGGAGCCAGTCAGGCTCTTTTGCTTTCTGGGACTTAATGATGTTGGAGTCAGTGAGAGGAGATATCGCACACCCCAGATAAGCGCCAGTGTCTATGGCTCGTCAACCGTGTTCACAGTGAGCAGGGACATGTTAATCAGTTAATGTGCTAAGCCCACATGCCACTCGGTGACGCGTTAATATTTTACTTCACTCGTATGTGTACTAAAGCACAGCCCACACTTATAGGCATATATGCAACACTTTTTTGTCCCATGACCTTGCTGATTATAGCATACGGTAGCCACATTCACACGAGGAGCACTACCATATATTATGGAAATAAGTGCCACTTTACATCACTAGTGGTCCAGAGAGAAGGTGACAATGGCTTCCTAAGTGCATGTTCTGGTGATTACATTAGCTGTAGGTAAAGTAGGTAAGTACCATATATGAGAATATCCACCCGACATTAGCGCACATCCATTTGAGCTTTTAAGAGAGCGAGTCTGGGAAGCAGATGGTGTACGACGATGCAGAAGGAACCTGAAAGATGTGAAATTCTGAGCGACTCCTTTGTAGTCGCAGTCTTTTGTTGCATCTGTCCTCAGGAGTGAAACTCTGTCATTCAAAAGCTGGAAGTATTAGGTGTTTAATATTGTGTTTAATCTGTTGCCAGAAGAGAGTTATGGGAGCACAGTGTCTGATGGGATGTGTGTGTGTTATGTGTAGGTTGGAAGTATAGTGTCTTTCCAGTGTCAGCCTGGTCACCTGCTGCAGGGCTCCACCACACGACTCTGCCAGGCTGACCTAACCTGGAGCGGGACCCAGCCGGAGTGCATCCGTAAGTGTTCTCCATAACACATCCATGGGAATCTGTTAAAATACCAGTTTATATTTGTGATTAAAGTTTCTTATTTATAAAGGTCAATGCTGAATGTATTTGTACAATTAAGCTACAGAGAAATGGGTCCACAAGTGTTGTAGTCAAGCACAGCTCGTTCGAGTCCATGTCAAAACGGAGACCAGAAGAGAGTCGAGTTCATGTTCAGACAAAAGGAGGAACCTTTTTATAGTTCCTAGAACTATTGGCGGATGTTCCCTGCTTTTTGGCGTGTTTGCGCCACAGGATCTAGGAACGTATTTAGTTCTAGGAACTCCGTTTGGGGGAACTAATTTCAGAGTAGGGTCTTAAACAGTTCTATAGGAACTACCAGTGATGTAAGTGTACGCTGATTAGCCATTTTTAAAAAGCCATGTAAACACATTTACTCCACAAACAAGAAAAACAGCGATAATAATGGCATTTAGCTACCTGTTGTCTGCAGCGTTGTGTTCTTTTCTCAGCTTCGATAATATGAAACACTGTGAGTTGCCTTAGGAGATTTAGTCAGATTTTCGTGCTCTTTTAATCACGTAAATTGTGCATTTACATTTCATCTCCATTATATTCATTCACCAGTTGTTGACGTTTGTAAATGCCGCAAATAAAGACATCGCTGTCGGCCGCTTCAGAGTTCCTGCTGCCTGTACGAATGCAACCAGAAAAGCAGCCCGAGGAAGAAATTGGTTCTCTAGGAACCACCATGCTGGCTAGAACTACTAGAACTGAGTTCTTAGAACTATGCGGTGTGAAAGCACCTGAAGTCCACATGCTCCCGAGTTCAAAACAAGACCAAGAGCGTGAAAATATGGTCTTGGACTTGGCCTTGAGTCAGAGTCCAAGACCATTATTTCATTCTCTTGGTCTTGGCCCTCAAGTCTGAATCCAAAAACATTGTTTCTTGTTTTTGGTCTAGGCCGTCAAGTCCGAGACTAAGACCATCATTTAGTGCTCTTGAGCTTGGTCTTGGCCGTCAAGTCCTAGTCCAAGATTATAATTTCTTGCTCTTGGCCTTGGCTGTCAAATCAGAGTCTGAGGCCATTATTTCATGCTCTTTGTCTCAGACTTTATAAGTCTGAGTCCCAAGACCATCATTTTAGGTCTTGGTCTTGTCTTGGACTCAACCCTATTCTAGTCTTGAAATGGTCTCGACTACAACACTTTCAGTTCAACATGAATTTACTATTAAATGCCAAGTGTTCTACAAACAAAAGGTTAACATCAATTAACTTGCATTTGAGACACCGTATGACCAGTTATTTTGTGTTTTTGGTCTGCTAATGACAGTAATTCCAGTAAGTTCATATTCAAAATGATTATTCATTTCACAACATCCATCACATGCTAAGTCAGATAGTAGGACATGTTTATTTCTGTACTTATATTAACATCAGAAGAAAATATGGTGGAAAATGCACTAGAAACTTATTTATGAACACAGTCTTTTGCGATATAGGCTTTTATGATGCAACATAAAGTACTAGAGTAAACCACTCGTCTATTGTTTGGGAAAAGATGTCTGGGCTTGATAGAAGTTACTTTTTTTTTAGTCTGACTGAATATAGATGTTTATAGCGATCGTTTCTGTTAGATTGACTACCATTTTGATGTAAATGTGCTGTCCCTCCTCATATAAATTAGATTTCACAACCATCAAATGATGTCATAATTCTCAGTGGCACACTCCTGATAACCATTTTGTACTTTATGATTGTTATTAAAGGAAATACTCCACATAGTAACTCAGAAATCATTTTATTTTCTGTATCAATCTGCAGTTTACGTTTACCCAGTTCGAGTTACACTATGAATATTACTCATTGCTAAAACTAGCAGTGTGAAACAGACCTTTGGCTGACTCTAAAACTACTGTAATGATCTGACCAATGTATTGCTTCTCTGAGGTTCATTTGAACAGATGATTTACATACTCAACCATACTAAAAGAGAATCACTTACAAAATGTCTCATATTGTCTGAAAGAGGGAAGATTAATGTTTCTCACACAATGGCTTTGTGTTGAAAAAGTTGAATTGCTTCTGAATTATGTGGGTGATAAATGTGAGTTGTGATACCCTGACTACACTCCCCTGGTTCACTTCATCAATTGACAAATCACTGATCACAAAGTGATAAAGGTCCGTCTGTGCTCTTAGAGGGTTAAAGCAGACTAACTCCTTGATTAATCTATTTTAATTACTTTGATAAAAATAAAATGCTTAGTTTGTTTAGTTACAATTCCGACAGTTTGCTCTTTTTTTATCTCATTGCATTTGATCTGCATTTGATATACATACACAGCAAGTGCTTGTATTTTTATATATGTCAGTTCAATTTCAAATCCGTTCCCTGCAAGTCTTTCTAATGTAAAATACCACTGACATCACCTCAGTGTATTTAAATCGCAAATGGATGAAGATGATTCACCAAGGTCTAGTGGGTTATCATGGTGGGCTACGAGGCTTGTGATTGGATTATGTCCATTTACCAACAGAAGCTCCAAAATCAACAGCATTAAAGTAGGCTGAAGTACGAGAAAACAGCTGGCCTCCAATTTCACAAGACAGATTGCCATTCAGTTGAAGCATTTCAAAAGCTAATTACATTTTGCATCATGCCACTGCCCCAAAGTTCTGTCATTGTTTTGCAAAAAAGTAGGAAATTAAAGAAAGAGATGGCTAGGAAGACACAGCGCTTCCCCTCGCTTAATTGTAAATCTGTGATAAAACAGCTTTTGTGTGCTCGCACCTAATCACACCATTTTTCTCCCCAAGAATAATCGAGATCATTCCGTAATTAAGCACTGTAATTTTGTTTAAACAGAGCAGTTGGCTACTCACAGAGTCAGGCTGAGTGCTAAATCATCTTTCTCATTCCCCTCTTTTATTTTACACAGAATTGGATAATGGCTGGCTGTCCTTTCCATTAGCGGTCCACTAGATTCGTCTCCAAAGAAATCATGTTTCTTTTTTTTCTCGTGCCTTGCTCTATCCTGAGAATTTATTTATTTACTTCAAGTGGACTGTATCATATCATTAATAGCAATGGAAGGATTTGGCATGCAAAAACTATAGATTAGTAATGTGAGTGTGATGTAAAAATGCAGTTAATATATACATTTATCAAGTCATGTATTTTTGAAAAAAGCAGGGATAATTGTCGTCAGGTATTTGCACAATTTGGGGGGAAAAAATATTTTGCTTTAAGAAGATGATGATTATGTATTTGTTGGTTTTAGTTTCATAATTTTATTCACAAGACATCATATCATAAATAATTTTAAACGGATCTCTCCTTTATATCTCTCGTAATATTAGGAAAGAGCGTGAATAACAATATGAATTTAATGTCAAAGATGTTCAAAGCACATTTTGATTAATATTTTCTCAATAAATGAGCAGAATTTATTGCAATAATCCTTGCGCTCCCATATTATGCAATGTAACTGGAAACCGTAATAGTTTCTTTGCCTGGTTACATTCCTTTCTTTTGTGGCTGCACTGTTGATGTAGTGATCATGGATAGAAACCCTTATCAGAGTCTTGGATAAAAGAACTAGGTCCAGTGCACCGAGCCAAAACCTCAATCCGGCTACTTTTGATCAAAGTCATAGTGATGGTGGAGCTGTTGGAATGACTGAGTGAGCATTGGCTTGAGTTTGATCTGCTGGTGTGACAGGTAAAGGTGTGCTCCCTTTAAGTGTCGTCTGCCAGCATGCATCAATGTCTGCCACACTCAAGGTTCTCAGCCAGCTTTTGTAGGCATAGGAACGTGGCAGTGTCAGCTACTGAGGGAGAGAGCATAGATCCTCTCTAAAGAAACACGCCATGTTGTCTTAAAAGTTCCAACTTCATTTTGATTTTGCCCACTGAAGTTTGAATTCTGATTATATGGGGACCGATACTGTTTGCTAGATAGTGCTTTCATTTCTTTTGTTTCTCTTTTTAAATTACTCTTGTTCCCTTTGTAGCCCACAGTTGTAAACAGCCAGAGAGTCCTCCTCATGTGGATGTCGTGGGTATGGATCTACCCTCCTATGGTTACACACTCATCTACACCTGCCAGACCGGCTTCTTTTTGTCTGGGGGCTCTGAGCACCGGGTCTGCAAGTCTGATGGAACCTGGACTGGGAAGATGCCTGTGTGTCGAGGTATCATTTCACATTCTCTGCCAGCACTTTTAACATATATCATACATACAGAATATATGTATTTATGTATTTATACAACATGATTAATGAGACATAATGTACCATCAAAAAGTGGCTGTTTGATTGCAATTTTGCTTGGTCTATTAATATAACATTGAAAAGTTAGGGGTCAGTAAGCTTTTTTTTTTATTATTAATACTTTTAATCAGCACGGATACATTAAATGTACCCTAAAGACATTTAAACTGTTACAATATATTTATTTTAAAAAATACATCATTTGAACTTACTATTCAAAGAATCCTGGAAAAAAAATAACAACAAACAACGTGTTTTCAGTCATTTTAATAATAAGAATTGTTTCTTGAACACAAAATCAGCCAATTAGAATGATTTTTGGAGGATCATATGACACTGAAGACTGGAGTAATGGATGCTTAATATTCAACTTTGCCATCACAGGAATAAATTACATTTTACAATATTTTTCAAATAGTTATTTTAAATTTCGTGACCACGTATAGGCTAGCACAGCAACGTCACATGAGCGTGTAACCACAATAGTTCAAAACTATTGTGAGACAATAGTAATATTGTCTCGAGACAATAGTTCAAAATCTCTACCGGTTAATTGTGTCTACCAGTATATCGCCCACCCCTAAACATACTGAATTGTTTAGAATAAATTCAGTGGGTTTTATTTTAAATTGTGATATTTCACAATATTATTTTAGTTTTACTGTATTTTTCAAGTTCAAATTAATGCAGCCTTGGTGAGCACATCTTACATTTTTATAAACATACTTAGGGGTGGGCGATATGACCAAAATCTTATATAACAATATGAGTCATTTTTATTTCACGATATATACCACAATATAGTTATTTTTGCTTAAATAAGGTCTATATGATATCAGAATTTTTTTAAACCATAGAAAAAAACAACTTAAGCTCCGCACAGAACAAGTAAACAGTCAGCGATTAAATAATAAGAAACTAATTACAAGCAATAGGACAAAAAAAACGACAGTAGAACAAATAAATAAGAAATGCTACATTGTATAAAGTAATCAAATGTATAAAAACAGTGCATATTATTCACTGTGTAAAAATATATATATATATATATATATATATATATTTCTTCTTATTGAAGTTACAAAAGTGATTTAGCTGTCACTTTAAGAGCTGCCCGGATCCAATATACTGTTACGTGTTTTCTTTCTCAGCTGTTTGCTTTCACGTAAGACCTAACATAAGTGTTTATGAGGATACTTACAAAGATGGCCATTTTGACAAATACAAGTGTGTGTATTTAACCGAAGCGGCAAAAATAACTTCAATACTCCCATGCTCTATGAGCACAGTCTTCACGTGTGCGCACCTCTCTGACAGTGCTCAGAAACAGTCTCTCACACAGCACTCGCATATAGTGAAATAAGTTCTCTTTCGCTGCTGATTGCATTTCAACGGCTTAAAATCACTTGTTTTTTAAACCGCAGTGCTTAAAAATGCATGCAAACAATGTTTTCGTGACCACGTACACGGAGCTTCTCCAAACTGTGATGGGACTGTGTTTCTTCCTCACTTTTCTGCACATGTCCTAAATAGCCTCCTTTTGAATGTTCAGTTATGCTGCTTGATATGTTGACCATGTCACCCCCTGCTGTCTGCAGTCACCTGAGTTTTCTTTGTGAAAGGGAAGAAAGGAGGCACACTATTGCCTGGGGATGTTACTGTACGCATGAAATGATAAAAGTGATGCCAATTTGATCTGTCAATCTTTTTTAATAGAAATGCCTTATTCATTTTTGTTCTTTCTTTCCCAGCGGGCTCCAAACTCTCCGAAAAGCCTATTAAACCAGTCCCAGGGACACCGAGTCCGAAGCTAAATGGTGGGTGCACTGTTATTACGAAATGGGGTTTCATTTGAAAGACCACTTATGAGTGTTAAGTACACCTCATTTAGGATGCATAATTTTGGCTGAACATCGCCTCTATTTGGCCACAGAGTGCAATGGTACCTTAAACAGTCACTATCCGTGATGTATTCCAGACCACAGCCCCAGGAGGAGGGTACTAATGAGGAGAAAACGGGTTCCAGTTAGTTTGACAGTAAAGTAGTCTGGCAGCCACAAGAAACTCGGCTGGAATCACAAGATAATCCTACTGAACTTTTCTTAGAGCATATTGCGTATCTTACGTTTATATACTTAGAGAGCAGGATTAAGTAGGAGACAAGCTGGTGTCCTGCAAAGCTTTAAGCGTGCAATGATGAAGCTCCTCCAGGGTGGAACACCTACAGCAAATATGACTCACTGAGTCCGTGACAGAAAGGACAAACCGGATATCCAATGTGTTTCTAGAAACTGATGGATCCTAGGATCAGTAAGACACGGAGAACCCTTGGAGCTACTGGGTTCTGAAACGGTAGATTACAGGAAAATTGACTGCCTTTGTGAAGACTCAGAGCGTGTTATCTGAAAACTTTGGCCAACACATTATTTCTTATCTAGCTCTATTATAAATATCTTAACTGAATAACTGAATACTTTGTTGAATTATATGCTGAATTATAGCTAAATTTGACTTAATCATTTGCCTTGCTTAAGCAGTAAGATATAAGAGGCTATATTACTGTATAGAAATATATTTACAGTGGGTACGGAAATGAAGGGGGTCTGAATACTTTCCGTACCCACTGTATATATAATTAGGTATATACTAACATATAAATATTTATTAATGTATTCATTTATTTAGAAATATCCAGTTTATAACGTCAACTAGATTTAATAAAATAGATAAAACAAAATATAGCTCTGTATACAGAAATATATATATATATATATTATAAAATATATGTACAGAATAACATATATTATTTATAATATAAATATTTTAGAACAATATTTTATTTATTTTATAAAAATATATTTCTATACTTTTTATTTTCAGATTTTTGGAAAAAACATTAGTTCATGATATGTTACGCATTATATAATGTAACAATTGTTAGGGTGAATTCAGGTTAATTGGGACATTTTTCCCCAGTCATTTGGATGGCAAAAATTGTACCTGAATTCACTTAGGTTTTTAATGAAAGTTATGATAAATTGTTACTAAAATCTAGCTTTTTATACTGGGGGTCCCTGGGTTGCTGAAATTCTGGGTTGTAGATCCTTAAAGAATATGATTATGGTACACTGTTAGTTCTTGTATATAGTAGTTTGGCATTAGCATTTTAGCATGGCTGAAACAATGTGTCAACCAATCAACTGCCAGAACTATAGAAATATTTCGTTTTATTGTTTTTTCTGATACTACATACTGTACTCTCTTTTGGCAATATAAGATATAATATAGTAGTGATTAGTTGTCTAAGAAAGACTTTATTTGCATGTTAATGTAAATCATAAGAGAAATATCAGGAATTCAATATATGCAGAAAATATTCAGATGTGTGTATGTGAGCGTTATATGTTTTGTAATATGATATGTCCAAGGATTGATATGACTAATATTGAAAAATACTATTTGAATAATACTCTGAATAATATTGAATGTGTCTTTCCTTTGTTTCTTTGTTTACAGTTCCTGATGATGTATTTGCCCCTAACTACATCTGGAAGGGCTCATATAACTACAAAGGAAGAAAACAGCCAATGACTTTGAGTATCACAAGCTTTAATACAACCACGGGTAGAGTTAACGTTACATTAACAAGCAGAAACATGGAACTACTGCTTTCAGGTTGGTTTATTGTTAAACTCTACAGATTTACTGAGCTGACAGAACACATTATAATACAGGCATACAAACATGAGGACTGTGTGTTCCTACCATCACAGAATCTGATTCAGCCCAGAGTAAAATTAAACTAGACCATTAACGAGTTAGATCATTAGACTACCTCTTCCACTCGTGAGACTCACTGAGTCTTTATAAAGCTGACATATGCTTTACATCATCTAATTAGTCTTAGACACTCCTATTGGCCAGCCATCAGGAATAATCACTGGTGAATAAAGGTGAATAAACCAGCAGTCACTCAAGTGAAAAATGGACTTGTCGGAATGGTAATATGATCATAACAGTGAACAATCAACTGATTAGTCATCAGCCAGTTGGAGGGCAGTGAAATGTATCTGTTCGCCCAAAATGCTAGAATGCCATTAGCCATGTCTGCATGTTCTCAATGAGCTTCTTGTTTGTAGTTTAGAAAGTGGGCAGTTAGGTCAGGAGGAGTGCTTGTAGACAAAGAGCTGTGTCTTAGGTAATGCGGGGCTTGTCAATACTTTTATTTTGTGGTCAGACTATGTGTGTGTGCTTGCAATTCTGTTCAGCAGTTAGAGAGAGTGAGCAATAAGAGGATGAAACACGGACATGGAGACAGCTGTCTGCTCTCTGTTCTCTGTCGTAGGTGTCTATAAGAGCCAGGAAGCACGTCTGATGCTGCTGGTGTATCATGTGAAAGCGCCCTCATCCACCACACTCAGCAAGATCAAAGAAGAGCAGTGGACCCTGGATGGATTTGTATGTGCACATGTGTCTTATTTTAGGGCTATTATCTTTTTAGGTTATTTTGTACAGAGGAATATAGTGTTATATACTAAAATGCAATGATGGATGATGTACGTGCATCCTGCACTTGAGTTAAAAAACAGATATCCTGATGAAATATTGCTCCAGTAAAAGTATAAGTACACTGCTTTTACATTTCTACCAGGGTTATTGTTGTAAACTAAACTGAGACTAAATTTAAAACCATGAAACTAAAATAAACGTGGTAACACTTTAGATTAGGGAATGCATATTCACTATTAATTAAGCGTTTTCCCTCAATAAACACTATTGATAGTAAGTAAGATTAGTAAGTTGTTGTAGTGGTTATGTTCAGGTAGGGTTGGGCAGGTATAAGGGACCTAGAATATGATTATACAGAAAAAGGCATTAATATGTGCTTTATAAGTTAACTAATAAACTAATAACTAACTAATAAACAGCCAATATGCTAGTTATATGCATGCTAATAAGCAACTATTTAATAGTGAATAGTGTTGTCTAATCTAAACCGTTACCATAAATGTTCAAAGAAATAAAACTAAATATTTAAAAATATATATTTTGCTAGTTACCAAAGCAACATTTATCATTTTAACTAAAATAAAATAACTAAACTATAACTGAATTTAAAATAATGACATTATATATAGACATACATAAAAAAGAATGCTGACAAATGACAAAAACGCACAACATTTCTAAAATTAAACCACTTACTAAAATTAAAATGAAAACAGAAAACTAAAATAACACTGATTTCTACTTCTGTAAAAGTACACCTACTGCAGTCATATCAGTGTAATTAAAGGGGTCATATAATGCTTTTTTAAAGATCATTATTTTGTGTATTTGGTGTAACAGAATATGTTGACATGCTTTAATGTTCAAAAAACACATTATTTTTCAAATACTGTACATTATTGTAGGTCGGTGCGTGTTAGAACGAGCCGTTTTAGGGGGGCGTGGCAGAGTCTTAACTTTGATAAAGTATATCTCTTTGGTTTTGAGACTTTAGTCTTTGCAACTTCAGGGATCTTATCTATGCACAATCAGCTTGTAACACTCCAAAGAGAAAGGAAAACTTGAAATCGCATCATATGACCCCTTTAAAGAATCATTAAATATGATTTGTGAACCAGTTCTGTTGACTCAAAAGAATGATTTATTAATCAAAAATGACTATCTGCTTCTGACAGCGGGTGTTGATTTCTTCACTTCAGAATAACAAGGAATGACATGTTTTTTTCTGAAATATACAGTAGTGAAGTGAAACATCAAATATTATGCTTTAGAATGTAGTAACGTAAAATATTTTGATCATTTAAATACTCTTAAAATTTACTAAAGTATATTTTATTACTGTCCACCATTGCTAATGTGAATGTAAACTGCTAATAAGACATTCCAGCATGTTGACAATTTGATTGTTAATTTATCTTTAGTGTTATTTTGTCGATCTGTGTGAGCAGTAGCGATTATAAGTGGATAATATATTCCCATTGGTCTGCAAGGCAGTTGATGTGTTTGATTGTTTGCCGTCAGGTGTCTGCTGAACCAGATGGGTCCACATATGTCTTTCAAGGCTTCATACAGGGTAAAGACTACGGCCAGTTTGGCCTGCAAAGGCTAGGTATGCGAGCCCTTCTTGATGTTTTCTGCATGCTGCATTGTTTCATTGTAAAATATTTTCTCTCACCCTGTTTCATCAAAGCATTTTTTTGACAAAAAAGTTAATTAAATAGACACGAATACATACTAAAATGAAAATGAATGCATTTCTTGATCTCTTGCAGGTTTGAATATGTCGGAAAGTAATAATTCGTCAAATCCACCACATGGTACAAACAGTAGCTCTGTGGCCATAGCAATCCTTGTGCCTTTTTTCGCCCTGATATTTGCAGGCTTCGGATTTTATCTCTACAAGCAGCGGTGAGTCTTGCCCTCGTATGTCCCAAGTTTGTTTGCGGAGTTGTTATTCTAGACAGATCAGAACGAATTTAGAAATTAGTCTCTGACAAAATCATTATCATTTGTTGCAGGATGGAAAGAAATAGACGGTGACAGATATCGTCTTTAGAGACAGAATTAGCTCGTTTGCAGTTATTGAATGCGATCATAATTAGATGCTAGCTTTCCTCCCTGCGTGATTCCACGTACCCGCTGCTGCTCAACGTCTTTCCGAACTCTCAAAGCTGCTGCAGATTTGATTCTAATGATGTTCTGATGTCGTGTCTTGTGTGTGTTGTTTCGCTCTGACAGGACTACTCCAAAAACCCAGTACACAGGCTGTTCGGTTCACGAGAACAACAACGGGCAGGCCGCCTTCGAGAACCCAATGTACAACACCAACGCAAAGTCCTCGGAACCCAAAGCTGTCCGATTTGACCCCAATCTGAACACAGTCTGCACAATGGTATAATTAGGTCCGCCTGACGCGAGAACATCTGTGGAGTTGTTTTGTTTTTTATTTAAGGGTTTTCGCTTTGTTTTTTTTAAATGGAGGTGGAAACAATCGCATTACAGTCATGGACGGATTTGACTCGCAGAGGATGTCTAGCACAAACGCTGTTGCCCTTCCTCTGATATATAAAGCACACTCTTCAGGAACCATTTGACCATGTGCGTCCGCGGAGGACATGTATGAAATATGAAACACATTGTCATGGGGGGTTTTGTTTTGTTGAAGACTCACTCTGAAAAGCTTCTTCATGACGGAAAGCATAAAGAGATTCTTCTGCTACCTTATTCACACTCCGTGAGTGCTTCTTCACAGTTGACTGGGTATTTTTTTAGGGGAAAGGGATCTGTAAATCTACTTGCATATATATGAGGAGCATTCACCACCTATATTTTTGTGCTATATATTACCACATGGGAGAGGCCAAGAGAGAATGAGTTTATGAGGAGATTCACATCGACCGATACATGATTTCTCTTGACGGTTTTGTACGGTACACAACGTTTTATTTACAGCTCATTCACAGTCATTCCTTTAGCTTCGGTTCATCTCTGTGATTGGAAATTGAGGCATTATGTGATGTGTTTGGGTAAAACGAGAGAAAATGTGTGGAACATTTCCCACTGGCTGCAGATTCAGATTGCAAATGCACTCATGGTTACTCAAGAGAGTGAGTGCAGATGTCTTCTCTGTGTTTCTGTCTTCCGTCTGCATCTGCCCGCATCCGTGCGCTAATGAGATTCTTAGAGGCCTGATTAAGCACACTGCGCTCGAACCTCAGCTGTGACAATGACAGGCCCATCCAGCCCCGGTGGAGGACATGACCTGCAAAAGGGCAGCTAAAAGGCAGTTCAACAAAACGACTGATCATGAAGGATGGGCAGAGACTTGGTGAAGGAGAGATAGAGAAGTTTCTCTTCCATTGTTGCTCAAGGTCACTTTCCTTTCCGCTCGCTGAAGAACAAGTGTCTCCTGCCTTGAGACTTGATGGATGTCTCATTCTGGGCCGACACTGTGGGCACCATATGAGAATAAATGCATGACAAAGCCCTCCACAGTAAAGCTCACAAGAGAGTTATGATCATTTCCAATTAAATAAGCAGCTCAGTTGTCATGGAGGAGTAATGGAAATTCATATTCTCAGACTAGGAAACCCCTCACCCTAAAGGTAATATGCTGGAAATGACTGTCCCTATTCATTCCCCAAAGCACCAGTGATTTATGCAAAATACTTTAAGAGGTAGCGCTATTGTCATTAAAAGCAAAGGACAACATAAGGGCATCATGCATGGCTCATATGCACCAAACAGCAGAACACATTCACCTTAGGTTCACTCTACATGAAGCTGATGGCTCTGTATGTGTGTTTGATATATAAATACATTAACACATTGCATATAAATTTAATTTCAAATTATTTGCTTGTTAATTTGTCTAGATGAATGCAAAAAAATCCATGCATTTCCATATGTCTACATCTGAAAGGGTATAACAATTAGGTCAAGTTTATTTGCAACACAATTATTATAATTTTACATATTTCAAAACAAAGTTACAGCAGGACAGCATATTGCCAAAAAACTAACTTATATAAACAGAATTGCCACAAATTTTTTTGTCCTCCTATAAACCTCCATCCAAATTTTATACAACACATGCAATAAGTTTGTTCTCAAATAAATACTATAAAGTAGTAAATTGCCAAGCAGGTTTCATTTCTTGGCAGTTAAAGTTTATATTTAAATGAACATAACAGGCTGCAAATTTTTCAAAGGGAGACTCTTCTGCTGCCAGTAAATAAACCTTTATTCCTTGGCGTTCTGTACCTTTACACAATAACATAAATTTAATTAAATCTATTCGAGTCAGACACAGTTTGGCATTAGTGGTAGAACACTGTATCCTGGTTCATTATCGTTTAAACTTATTTGACACAAGAACTGCACTGTTCTGAGACACTTTGTTGAAAAACCGCCAAGTGAAGTATAAGTTATGTGGTTGTTCACATTTCTTACAGTGACAAATGGCATGTGTTGTTGTTGTTGTTTTTAATAGCCTGTAGAAATGCTTTAAAGGGGTCATATGATGCGATTTCAATTTTTCTTTTCTCTTTGGAGTGTTACAAGCTCTTGGTGCATAAAGAAGATCTGTAAAGTTGCAAAGACTAAAGTCTCAAATCCAAAGAGATATTCTTTATAAAAGTTAAGAGTCAACCACGCCTACCTAAAACGGCTCGTTCTAACACGCCCCCACGTCTATGTCATGATGTGGGAAGATTTGCATAACGCCGCCCAA
Organism: Sinocyclocheilus anshuiensis; assembly: GCF_001515605.1. NCBI lineage: Eukaryota > Metazoa > Chordata > Actinopteri > Cypriniformes > Cyprinidae > Sinocyclocheilus > Sinocyclocheilus anshuiensis. Next base: position 150,532 of record NW_015548236.1, on the reverse strand, counting down.
ATGTTCAAGCAAAGAAAATAGGCGTAACTTTTATTCTCGTTGTAGTATTGTTGTTGCCGCCATGTCATGAAGGCGATGTGTGTTTTGTTGTGAAAGCGAAACTACTTTGTTTGGCCTTCCTACTGTAAGTACGTTTTCATTTAAAGAATTTGCCACTGACGATTCAAACGCGAGTTTTGAGCAGTGTAGAGTAGCACTTGTTGTTTGTCATTTCTCCGATCACAAATGCAGACATGGTTTTATGTTTACGCGGTGCGATGCAAAGCAACGCGTAAAAAGACAGTATAAGTCATTATAATCCATAATTATGTCCCCCACTGGATGCAACGAATGCCTCGTTTATAATGGGTTTTCATGTTTTTGAATCGTTGCACCGGCCGGACAAGGCATCACAATATGGTAAGGGCATAACATTTCCGTCACACACTTGAGGTATTCGGCCAATCACAACGCACTGGATAGCTGGCCAATCACAGCACACCTCGCTTTTCAGACCGATGAGCTTTGTAAAAATCGACGCGTTTCAGAAAGGCAGGGCATAGAGGAGAAACAATAATGTACAGTATGTGGAAAATAATGTGTTTTGTTTTTTGAACTTTAAACCGCATAAACACATTTCATTACACCAAATACACAAAATAATGTTCTTTTTAGCAACATCATATGATCCCTTTAATGTCTTGATGGTAAGTTTTGTTCGCCACCATATTGGAAGAAAAAGAGTAATGTATAAAAATTCTCAAGATCTACAGCAGATATCAAGACGCACTAAGCTTATGTTTATTCATAGTGCTTAGCCTAATTCATCCATCCAGGAGTTCGTGTGAGGCAGTAAACCCGTTACTAGGATGGAGTGTGAGTACCATCTGGTGGCTATAAAATGGGATTTTCTGGACAATAAATTCAACTAACTTTGTAATTTGTAATTGATATACACTAAAAACCCTTCTTTTGAAGAAGACTCGGACTTCCATGGCTTTCCATGGCAGTGTATTTGTCTTCTTGTATATTGTGTGTGTATATTTTCAATTACAGCCAATTAAAGTTCAAGAGACAGAGAATTGTAAAGATCCCTGATCCTTTGACACTCCTCTGTAAATTAGGGTCAGCGTTAATCGTTTCGGAATAGCCCACTTTCGTTGTTTTAAACCAGATGTCAGTTTCAAGAATACTGATAAAGCAGCACTATAAGTCTCTGCTCTAATCAGCATTCGCACCATCACTGTTATAAACTAAAAATAGAAACTTGTTCTTTCAGAGAAAGTTATTTCTGCCTTGCTAATTTTGCCTGAGCGTTTGTCTCAATATAGCCTAATAATTGTCTCGCTTAATTAAAACGATATTCATAGTTGGGGGGGGGGCCGTACAATTGTTTGAAGTACAATTTTTCATGTACTCAAACTGTCTATTTCTGTCATGCATACAGTATGAGCATCAGTTTCCCATCCAGCTCGTTTTAAACGAAGCTCACGGCGGGAGGGGGGCGTCGCCATTTTGTTTGTTTTAGTGAAACTGTACAGTGGAAGGAGGAGGGTGAGAATTGGTAGCCTAGATACGGTTGCTAAATACGGAAAGCTACGATAGGACCGTTCCGCGTAAGTACTTTCGGCGAAAACAGAAATAAAAATGCATTTAATTGCATGCATTGGTATCATAACCATTCGATTTCGTCATGCAACTTGCTAGAAAATTCCATTCTCCCTCTCTACACCAGCGGCAAATGACAGACGCTGTGTAACATCACTTCTTTATGTTATCACTTAAAATGTCTTAATTAGCGCTGAAATGACTTATGCGGAGAATGCGTTTGGCGTCTTTGCGCATGCAAATAAAGCACGAGGAAAATCCGCACATGGCGCGCGCCGCAGATTCCAGATGTTGATCTCGCGACAGCAGACCGTTAGCTTATTAGCTCTTCTTTTAGCTGCAGCCTTCCAAAACGTATGTCCTTTCTGTTACATTATTAACAGTCATTACATTATCATACATTTCGTATACTATTACATATTCTAATAACAACATTACGAGCTGAATAATAAACGTGCAGGGTTGCGCTGACACTGTATGGTCACAGTGCATTAGTCAAGTATGCATTAGTCATCACACAGGCCCCGCCATCACTTGCAGTCACACACCCATCTATATGTACTGAGGGGATATTTTGGAAAACGTTACACCTAGATAATTATTTTAATATAAAATAATTAATTTAAAAAACCGTTAGTGCGTGCATTTCTACCCCAGTACAGTTTTTGCATTAAACATTCAAGCATCTAACATATACCAGTAAATTCTTAAAATGTTATGGCAAGCTATAATTTATTTCACCAAATAGAATTGCTAAATTGTCTTCCTAGACATTTACGACAAACACCTAACAAGGCAAGAAAACACTTAAATAACAACTAGAGATGTCCGTCAAGTTCACGAATGAATTATCCCTTTGGGTCGAATCTTTTATTTTTTTACTGAAACGGTTTCATTAATAACACACATACAACCCGATTTATTAATAACACACATACAAACCGATTTAATAAATACCATATTGTTTTATGACTAAATGCGTAGTAATGTACATGCAAACTACAGTAAGTTCTAGAATTACTTCATTTAAAGGTACTGCAACAAACTAAACATGGATACGTGAAATTACAATGAACACCCTTAGAAACTGAATGTCGGTTGTATGTTATGACAAAAAGAAGTTATTACGTAATATTTTTAGATTTCTGTGAAATAAACCATTTAAAAGATCTGAGTGATGCTATTACCTGCATAAAAATTAAAGAATGTTTTTAAAGAAATCTCCTGAACTGGTTGGACTGACACAGTCCTGCAACAAACTCAAACAAACAGCAATTTTTTGATACCACCACAGACCCACAATATTGAAACATTTCAAGGGCATTGAAACATTTCAAGCCATAAATAGTTTCAATAAACTGTGTATGACTTGGTTAAAGGTTGTTCTGCATATTTAGCTGGTATAGAGAAAAGTGGTTTGACATAAAAAAATAATAATAATAGTTTAATTAAAAAAAAAATATATATATATATATATGCCTAACACCATTGCCATTTTATTCTGCAGGTTCAGCGTCCCCCACCACCTCAGTGTGAGAAGGTGCAGGGACGATGTTCTACGCCCACTTTGTCCTCAGCAAACGTGGGCCGCTGGCCAAAATCTGGTTGGCGGCCCACTGGGATAAGAAGCTGACCAAAGCACATGTGTTTGAGTGCAATCTGGAGAGCAGTGTGGAGAGCATCATCTCTCCAAAGGTTAATAGATTCTCTTGAAATCATGCTGTTCAGGTTTATTTTTGTCCATGTTTCTTGTGGATTCCATTTTTTTATCATTTTTAAATGCCATGACAGAGCTTAAAATGCTTTGCAGACCTGTTTAGAGCAATAGTGCTGTTCATTTTGTAGTCCAAAAACCCTAGATTTCAAGTTTGAGGTTTGACTAGTTATGTTTACGTCCACAAATTATCATTTATGTTTATATGAACCCTGAACATTGCAATCTGATTCACATATTTGTTTACATTTTATAATCCAATTGAGAAAATTGTCTGATTTAGGCATTAGGAATTAATTTTTTCCTGTGGTTCAGATTATTCCAGGTCTACACTAGTGCTATTTTGGTAATATTGAGATACTTTTTCATATATATTTTATTTTAGTTTTAATTTTTGTATTTTCTGTTTTCATGTTAATTTTAATTAAAGTTTTGGTAATTTTGTTGCGTTTTGTCATTTTTAAATATGTCTATATCTTTTTTATTCATTTTTAATTAGTTATTTTAGTACTTCAAAAGTACATATATTTCATTTTATTTCAAATAACAAAGTTTTGGTTTAATAACCCTGGTCAATCAAATCAATTTTATTCAGATCAAGCTCAATCGGATGGATTTGTCACGTTGCACACACACACGAGGGACGAGGAGACGCTGGAGAATATGTTGACAAGACTTTATTTGCACCAAGGAACCAAGGGAGACGAACACAGGAAGACGTTCACACGAAGACGTTCACCAGCGGACAGAGAACTAGGGACTGGGAACACTTTAAATACACAGAGGAGGAGGGGATGACGAGACACACCTGGGATCCATGAACCATCATGGGGAACACCTGGGACAAATTAAACATGGGAAAGGAACACCTGGGGAGCAAGACACAGACAAAACATGGAACAGAGTCTGACAGGATTGAAGTGTTTACACAAAGGCTTTTCTTTCCATTTGACACATCAATCCGATTATAAACAGAATATTTGTGGGCATGTAAACATAGCTGCTTTAAATTATGTTTAGAACAAACCATGAAAATCTCTTCAATGTTGGTCACAGATCTTATTTTACTCATAAATCTAAAAACGCATTTCTAAAAATCACATTAGAAATTCCTTCTGGGGTGGCTTTCAACTTGACATCATTACTGAGCAGCTCCATTTATTTATAATATTTGCTTAATTTGATAGGTAAAAATGGCTCTCCGTACGTCTGGTCACTTACTCCTGGGCGTAGTGAGGATCTACCACAGAAAAGCCAAGTACCTGCTGGCAGACTGCAATGAGGCTTTTATTAAGATTAAAATGGCTTTTCGCCCAGGTGAGTTGTGGCTGGACTACGTAAGAAGTTGGTCCTGTTATACTGCAAGAGCTAATATATTGTGGACTGTTTGACACAGGTGTGGTCGACCTGCCTGAGGAGAACCGTGAAGCTGCCTACAACGCCATCACATTACCCGAAGAATTTCACGACTTCGATCAACCTCTTCCAGACCTGGAGTATGTTCAGCTTTAACTTAGAGATATCAGAGGCTTGATGTATAAATGTAGTTAGACTTGCATGCAGTTAGTGTTGTTGACCCTTCTTTGTGTTGTGGATTGCAGCGACATTGACGTTGCTCAACAGTTCACCCTGAATCAGTCGCGTGTGGAGGAAATCACAATGCGAGAAGAAGTGGGAAACCTCAGTCTACTGCAGGAGAATGACTTTGGTATGGCATGTTTTTATTGTCTTGCGTTTTTACCTCTTTTTATTGTTTAAATTGATCATGCATTGTCCTCATACAGTAGATCATTTATACCTGACACATTTTCCTCATCAGCTGATTTCGGGATGGATGACCGAGAGATGATGCGAGAGGAAGGTGCATTTGAAGTGGACATCATCCATGGGGCGTCTGCGTCTAACCTGCTGCTGGAGTCAGAGTCAAGTAGCGGACAGATTGCTGACAAGTCCAATCACCTAGAGTACGACCAGTACAAGGATGACTTTGGAGACAACCCTATGGAGAGCACAGAGGGAGGCATGCTGGGTAAGAGTGGCATCCGCAAGCACCTTATAAGTTAAAGCTGTGTTTACAAGCATCTTGAGCCTGAGCTGGCTACTTCCTGTTCCTACAGTGGACAAGCTGCTGAGTAACGAGGATGGAGGTGGTATTTTTGATGACCCTCCAGCCATCGCTGAGGGTGTGATGATGCCCCAAGGCCACGGTGGAGATGATGATGATGATTTTGACAACCTTTCACGTAAGAATGCATATAACATCATGATATATATCTATTACATATTTGGTGCTATGCATAATAATTCAACATTTTGCATTTTGTTCAATAGCAGCAGGAGGTCCAGACAGTCCTGATTCTGGCCCTGTGGAGCAGCTGCCCACCATGACAGACCAGACTGAACAGACCACCCTAGTCCATAATGAGGAGGAGGCTTTTGCTTTGGAGCCCATCGACATTACAGGTCAGCCAGAACAGAGAAATAGTAGTAATAGTGCAGTTATACAGTTAAGGTTGGCCAGTTTACAGAACTGTCACTTGGACTATCACTAGTCCACGTCTTATGGTCACTGATCATAAAGTTTCTACTTTAAATATGTCACCAAGGTAATATAATCTAGCTGACTGTCAATTATTAACAAATTTTATTGTGTACCGCATTCATTCATTTATTTCATTCATTTACACATTCATTATCATATTAATTACTAATAATAAACAATTATAATTATGGTTAATTAATTATATTTAAAATGATAAACAAGTGACCATGCCATTGTTGTGTTTTAGCTGTCAAGGCATAGTTAATTTTATATTATAGCCAAATAATTTCCAACTATTATTGCACATTAGCCTATTATATTATTTTTTGTTTATTTAATTAAGTTTTTGTTCTCTTTTTGTTTATAAAAATTGTTTCTGACATAATTTGTTGATGAAATAAAATGTAAATGTATGTAAATTTGTATTAAAAAAGAAACCTATAGCAAATCATTTATTGTTTTTTAAGTGTCATAATCTGTGATAAGGTTAGAGGAAAATTGGCAGGACGGGTATAAATCTGAAAAAAAAAAATGTTTTTTTGATCCCTGATACACTACATTCAAAAACTTCCAACTAAAAAATAACATTTTGTCATTATTTATTTACCCTCCTGTCGTTCCAAATTGTATGTATTTCTTTATTCTGAAGAACAAAAGAAAATATTTTAAAGAATGTTGATAACCAAACAGTTTCAGTTCTCATTGATCCATACAATGGACGTCAATGGCAGCTGAAACGGTTTAGTTACCAACAAAATAACTGTTTAGTCATTTCTTCAGATTATTTTCTGTTGTGTTCCAGAGAAGAAAGAAAGTCATACAGGTTTAAAATTATTTGAGGGTGAGTAAATAATGACAATTTTCATTTTTAGCTAAACTTTCCCTTTGTGCCAATGCAACTAAACATCTCTTGTAAACAAAACCTAATTTTAGTTATCTTGTCATCAAACCATACTCTAATATATTATTAGTGAAGGAAACCAAAGCAAAAAGAAAGAGGAAGCTGATTGTGGACAGTGTGAAGGAGCTGGACAGTAAGACCATCCGTGCCCAGCTGAGCGACTACTCCGACATTGTCACCACTCTGGATCTGGCTCCCCCTACCAAGAAGCTGATGATGTGGAAGGAAACAGGAGGAGTGGAGAAGCTCTTCTCTCTGCCAGCTCAGCCCCTCTGGAACAGCAGACTGCTCAAGGTCAGGACAGATCTCTGGAACAAGCTGTGAGACATTAATACAGGCTTTAGTGCAACAAAATACATAAGTGGCCTTGGATATGGCTGTTTTCGGCCCTATTTTCTCATAATTATGCACAGAAATCTAATAAACAACATATTTTGACAGTTTTTTGTTGTCTTTCCATTAAGCAGTGTTGTTTCCCATTGAATTGCTACACACATTTATACAGCAAGTTTATTAGAAATCTTCTCTAGTATCATCTGTCCTCCTAAGACCAGCTCTACCTCTCTGTGCAGATGTTCACACGCTGCCTGACCCCTTTGGTGCCCGATGAACTGAGGAAGAGAAGAAAGGGTGGAGAAGCAGACAGCTTAGACGAGTTCCTCAAAGACCTGGAGAACCCTGAGGTGCCACGAGAAGAGGCCCTGTCTCAGCAAAGAGACATCATTGGTAAAAGAGGCTGACTCATATGGCTAACTACTATTTAGATCACAAGGCGCATGTTAAAAATTTGAGGACACCAAGATTTTTAACAGTAGTTCAATAGTTTGTCACGAATGCCCATGTTTGGCTTTTTGTAGACCAGACCATCCTGGAGGAGTCCAGTGTTCTGCAGGCTTCAGCCATGGAGGGCAGTCGCACGACCCTTGATGAATCAGTCATGCCTCCTCCATCTGGACCCCGTGGACAAAAGCGCAAAGCTCAGGACACAGAGCCTGCCTTACCTGTGAGATTTTAAATGACAGATTTTTAGTGTGGGTTTTGGACCCCACTGTTTGTGCTTTTCTAATTCTGTGCCCTCGCTTGTTTTCTCATAGATGCTGGAGGATGATCGTTCCTCCATTGTGTCCACACAGCATGTGAGCATGCAGCCGGTGGACCTTCCACCTGAGGAACTGGGCAACATCGCACAGCTCATCCCTGAACTCGACCTGATAGGAGAGAAGAGCAAAGAGAAGAAGGATGATGAGGAGGAGGAGGAGGTGAGGAGCCTTTAACAACCACAAATTAGGATCAAGGAGCTAAATGAGAATAACTTTTCAGCACTAAGCATCATAATAGTACAGCTGTTTATGCTTATAGCTTAATTTTTAAATGCCCAGTTTTGTGTCTAAGTTTTAATTGTGCTATTCCTGTATGTTTTTAATTGATCAGTTATTATAATTTATCATATGAGGCATGTGATTAGCTGAGCACTGGTTGCACTTGATTCCTGTCAGATCGAGTACTTCAGTTAATTCTGAATTTGTGTTTAAAAGGAGGAGGAAGGTCAAAGCGGAGACCAGGATCAGGAGGAGAGAAGGTGGAACAAGAGGACGCAGCAGATGCTGCACGGTTTACAGGTTTGAACATAGACTTCATATCTTGATAAATTAGGTCTGTCAGGGCATATTCAGTTTAACCATAAAATTGTTTTCTATCCATAAATACCTTCCTCTTACTTTCCACAGAGAGTCATTGCTAAGACCGGAGCAGAATCGATCAGTTTGCTGGATCTGTGCAGAAACAACAACAAGAAACAAGCAGCTGCCAAGTTCTACAGCTTTCTCGTGCTAAAGAAACAGCAGGCAGTGGAGCTCAGGCAGGAGGAGCCCTACAGTGACATCATCGCCACCCCTGGCCCCAGATTTCACATTATATAGACTTTTTAATGGTCAACACTGGCAGATTTGATTCTTTTTAATAGTTTTGTTTGTATATAATGTGTTATGTATTTCTGTGCATGTGCATTTTCATGCATACTACATGTGCGCCCAGTCTCGCGTGCAAAAAAAAATACTTTTATAATGTCAAAAAAGTGCTTCTTTTAACAGTTTCTCAATACAAGCATGCACATTGGACAAAAAACTAAATGGTTCTGAACTGTTCTGACCTGGTTGAGATTAAAAATATAATGCTTTGTTCTCAAACTTACAGAAACACTTATCTTAGAAAGTACAAATCTAATTGCGATCATTGAAGTGAAATTGCACAGCTGTTGCCACTCCATTAGTTTGTTGTGCTCACTTTCAAAGGCTTTGAGCCTTCAGTTTGTTCTCTTTAATCACGTTTTCAGATGCATCTGTTTCATTATTTAATGGTTCCTGTTGTTTTGCATGCTTTGAATTACATGTTCACATGCAACATACATGTTTACTTTCATGAAAGTATTTTCTTTGTTTAAACATAAAAGAGTAACATTTTAGCTGCTCCAAAGATAAAATAAAATGTAAAAAAATCATAGTTTGTAAAAATATATATATATATTTAATGAAGTATTGGCCTACAGCGTGTTGTTTTTGATTTATTTATTTTTTTCCACAAACCTACTACAGTAACAACACTACTTCCTTAAATTCTCCCTGAGCTTCAGGGTTGTGAACATTTACCCAAAAGCAGCTTTAGTTTTGCTTGTCAGCCAGACAAGCATGTTATATACTGTGATATACATTTGTTAAAATAATGTTGTGCCATTTGTTATAAAGATCATTTTTGTAATTGTGCAAGCACTTTTTAAAATGGTCCATAGGTCTTTGGTTTTCTTGATGTTACCTGTGACAACTCTATGTTTTGTATATCACAATAATTAAACAATATCTGTTATAGTGCAGTATTTAAATGCTTCGCAATGTGCTTGTTTTATTCATATTGGAGTAAAAACAACTGAAATTAATGTTCTTACACATCACATTATTTGCCTTTAGCCCTGACTTGATACAGCCGTGTTATGTAATTTTTGTAATAAAAAGTAATTAAAAAATCCCTTTGTCCCTTGACTGAATTGATAGGTTTGTAACTGCAAAGAAAATGTAGAGCACATATTAATTAAATGCAGGAAATTCAGAGAAGAGAAAAACTTAAAACAATGCATTATAAAAGTTGGAAGGGAATGGGACATTAGAGGTGTTTTAGGAATAGAAAATGATCAGAATGAAGTTACCAGGGCAATAATTATTTTTTTGCAAGAAAGCGGTTTAGTTAGAAGAATTTAGGATCATAATGAAGTCATGATGTTACACACTCCAATATAGTAGGTGGCGGTATGCACCTTAACGTTGGCCTGTAACCGCCAGAAAACTAGAAGAAGAAGAAGACTGAATCGATTATGCAATTATTCATCCGTGCGTTATGGGGCGCTGAGACCCACTGCGTTGCGCATCACCAGTGAAGAAGACTGGAAACAACACGCGAACTGGCAGTAGTTTGTATATGAGGGGGTTTATATGCTACTACCGAAAACAGGTAATGTCATATTTTTAAAAAGATGTCAGCTCATGTCTAGGATATAGTAACGCTGTGATACAAACTGAATCTTTTCTTATTCCAGCCAGGAAAGCTGAGTCGTCATGCATGTTTGTCAGCGGTGTGTAAGTTTGTTGCTCTCGAGGCCTTTATCTGCAGCTCTCCAGCACTCGACTCGCGCACTGCATCAGCGCTCACATCTCACACTGCTGCAGCACAGCACCAGACACACACTCTCACAGAGACACAGCAGACAGACATGGAGACACTTCGCGGACCACCAAGCTGCTTCGCCAGATGTCTATAATAAGATTGATCTTGCGCAAAAAGAGGTTGTGCCATTAAATTCTGACGTGCATCGAATAGGTAAGTAAAGGTATGTATTACAGGTGCATCTCAATAAATTAGAATGTCGTGGAAAAGACATGCTTGGATACAGCACTCTGTGAACAGCCAGCTTCTTTGGCAATGAATGTTTGTGGCTTACCCTCCTTGTGAAGGGTGTCAATGATTGTCTTCTGGACAACTGTCAGATCAGCAGTCTTCCCCATGATTGTGTAGCCTAGTGAACCAAACTGAGAGACCATTTTGAAGGCTCAGGAAACCTTTGCAGGTGTTTTGAGTTGATTAGCTGATTGGCATGTCACCATATTCTAATTTGTTGAGATAGTGAATTGGTGGGTTTTTGTTAAATGTGAGCCAAAATCATCACAATTAAAAGAACCAAAGACTTAAACTACTTCAGTCTGTGTGCATTGAATTTATTTAATACACGAGTTTCACAATTTGAGTTGAATTACTGAAATAAATGAACTTTTCCACGACATTCTAATTTATTGAGATGCACCTGTATATCTACTTGTTTATGAATCCCTGATTGAATTGTCATGCTCATCATCTGTTTTGCTTTCTGTAGATTTGGATGCAGCTGTGCATACTTCACCGCTCCAGGAAATCAGCGAGGAGGAAGCAGTCCAGATCCAAGTACCTTATGCCCTTCCACCAGAATCTTCCACACTCAGACCTTATGTGGATAAATCAGAAACTCTCAGCAAACTGGTTCAGCTTGGTGTGTCTCATATCTTAAGTAAGTTATGTTAGATTATTCTGGATTTGTCTGATCTTTTGGTAATTTTCCAGGTGTCAACCTCTGGAAACTAGAACAGAGACCCAATGTGGGTTCCATGCTGGTTAGACTTGACTTCCATGCCGATGTTGCACCCAGCCTACTCTTCCTCAAAGATCTGGGAGTTGAAGAGTCTAAACTGGGCCAACTGCTCACCAAGAACCCATTCATCCTCACAGAAAGCCTGGACAACCTTGAAGCCAGGTCAGAAAGAAAATATAATACTATATATAAAACACTGTAGTGTAAAACTTTTACAAACTAATTAGCAGCTTTTAGAACGATTTGATCCTTGACTTAGCATTGAAACTTCTCTCAGGCTGCTTCACGGTTATCATGTTGATAGTGTCACATTTTCTTTTAAAGGTTACCTTATTTCTTTGGTCTGTTCATTTTAAGGGTGTCCTACTTAAAATCAAAGAAGTTCAGTAAGCAGTCTGTGGCTGCTATGGTGAGCAAAGCTCCATACCTGCTTAACTTCAGTGTTGAGAGGCTCGACAACCGCCTTGGATTTTTTCAGAAGCAGTTGGGACTCAGTGCTGAGAAGGTGAAGTGGAAATACATATATTTTTTTTATAGAACAAAAAAGGATCACTGCTTATATGCTTATAAATATTTTTTGTTTAAATCTATAATGAAGTGATTTTCACCTACATTTACCATGAGTGTTGTTGTCGTGATTTTTGCTTTAGGCCCGAGATATTGTGACTCGCCTACCAAAACTATTGTGTGGCAGTTTAGAGCCAATTAAAGAGAATCTAAAGGTCTGACACTTTGTTGATTTGTTTTTTCTTCATAATATATATTTCTATTTTTTTTATTGTGATATTAAATGTGACAGGAATTCATTTATTTCTCTCATCCAGGTTTGTGAACTGGAGTTTGGATTTCGTGGAAATGAAATCCAGCATATTGTGACCACAGTTCCTAAAGTTCTAATAGCCAATAAAAGAAAACTCACCCAAATATTTGACTTCGTTCACAACACCATGGATGTTCCACACTCACTTGTTGCAAAGTTCCCACAGGTACATATTATTTAGTCCTTTCATAATGGTTTGGTTCGAAGCCCTATAAATGCAAATGCAGTTTAGAGTTTATTTATAAATTTAGAGTTGTGATCGTATGTACAGATAGAATAATTTAACTTGAGGCACTTTGCATAGTATTTCTCTTTTGTCAGATAAGAGGAATAACGGGTGTAATAAATGTTAAATCGAAATTTTCCATGCAGTGTAATATGTGAGTTTGCTTGATACTGTGCAACATGCAAATTGTAATTTTTTTTACTTTGTCAAAGGTCCTTAATGCCAAATTTCTTCGCATCCGGGAGCGACACTTGTTTCTAGAGTACTTAGGCCGGGCTCAGTACCAACCATCTCAACCCAACTACATCTCCTTGGATCGCTTGGTGTTTTTGCCTGATGATGTTTTCTGCTCAGAAGTAGCATTAGCCACTCTTGAAGACTTCGAAAGATTTCAGAAAAGGTTGTAGATGTACAGAATAAATGGAATTATGTTTAATAGTTGGGTTGTATGAACATAGTTTTATAAATAAACATTAAAAAGTTAAATTGGTTATAGTACCAGTTCATCTTTTATCCTGTGATGATATACTACATTTTAATAGGAGGCTGAAAATGACCCTTGGTGTACTTGTTTAAGTCAAATTATACAGGTCTAGATCTAAAACCAAGTTTGCCACATACATTTTAAGCGAAAAGCTGTAAAGTTCAGACTTTTTTTCCATTATTCATTTTTTTTTTTTCATTTTTTGTGTATTTCTGTGAATGTCACATTATTAATTTCAGATGAAATACAGATAGGAAGTAACTAATTTCATTTGGGTCTGTCAGACCTCAGTACTTTTTTTAACCTCTGTGATCTTCTTAAAGAGATGAAGATAATATCCTCCACACTTCACATACTTGAGGTGAAGCAGAATAATGTTTTTAAATATTAAATTAAAAACACGGGGAAATGAATCTGATGGCAAGCAATCCAGCTTTTGGAATGTGTTCCTCCAGTCCCATGGAGAAACGTGTTGATGCAGTGGCTTAAAAGTTGTTGATTATATTTTGTATAGGGACTTATCTTAACCAGTATAAGTTTCATAAATATGACAGCCTCCTAGTATAAAGGAAAAGGGGCGGGGACAGAATCTGATGGCTTGAAATCCAGCTATCCGAATGTGTCCCATGGAGACATGTTGATATAGAAGCTTAAAAACTATTGTTTATGCAGCATCACTACAGGAAACACTAACCTAAGAGGAAAAGTAAGAGCAACAGGCTTTCACACGATCACTGGTAACCGAAAAATCTAGTAGGCGAAAAAAATAATTTCAAACAATGTGCGCATTCCATTTATATGATGATTAGAACACAAGACTTTTTTTTTACAAGTCTTTGTTGCCTGATATCCACTCTCGTTAACAATTTTCTCGCTTAAATTGTACATGGTTACCAGCAGTGTCAGTGAAGATTATGCGTGCATTTAAATATGCTACATGTGAAGAACATAAAGAAAACGTCATTATCCCATTTTTATTGTACGTAATTTATAATCCAGCTGTAGATTTTAATAAACTATGCAAAATTTGGGCTAAAGTATTTATCTATAAAACCCCTGGTGTGTTAGACATTTTATTCCAAACGTGTTTAAAATGACATTTCTATCATATAATATGTTGTGGAAAGATGACTCAGTGAAAAAAAAAGACTTTATAAAGTCTAGCCATGAAGTATAAAGAATGTTGGGATTAGAGAGATTAAATAAAATCGTGAGAATGTGGAAAAAAAAACAGATCAAGAAAAATTACGAAAAACTAAATCTTTCTAAAAAAAAATTGTGACAGCCAATGACCCCACGCGGTCACATGCCGAGAAAAGCTGATTGCGTAATCACCGGACGAGACATCACGTATCCCACAATCCTGTGCGACTTTCCCAGTGAACAGAAATGGCGTCGAGGGCACCAGGTAAAATGTTGTGTTATTTGTGTGAGCGTTTTGGAAAATTGCGAGCGTATGAATTTGTTGCCATCATTTTAAAGAGTTATTATACCACCTGCCTGATTTCTGTGCTATTCGTATTACTGTTTGTTGACGAGGTTGTTAGTTTAGTCATGTAAAGCACTGGTGTCCTCTACTGTGTGTCCCCGTCTGTCTCCAGCGGGCTGTACGTTACCGCTCAAAATATGACTATGTTCTGATTCCATTCCCACGTAACTGTCTATTTATGGCCTAATTAGTGGAAACGATGCATTAGGAAGAATAAAATGCCCCGTGATTCAGTCATTGATGGTTAACCGGGAATACAGGTGGTTAACTGAATCTAATGTCAGCTGGGACATCATGTTCCATCAGTGAATTTTCTGCTATAATAACCCAATTCCCACCTGTCATAAGCTCCAGATCCGTTAACCACAGAATACGTTTAAGTCATGTTGCTTTAAGGTGGATGACATTTTAGAATACTTGCCTCGTTACTTATCTCTAATTTTGGGTGTTATGTATATTCCTGTCCCTGTACAGCGGCAACCAGCAGGCTCATGGTGGGCTTCAGGAAGTGGTACTACAATGCATGCGGTTTCAACAAATTTGGTAAGCAGTGCTTTCTCTTTACAATGCAGACAAAGCATTATTTAGAACTTGTGACCTTCATGGACTGATATTTACATAGAAAACAAATGTACCAATTTCTGTGTCATTACATGTCATATAGGCTTGATGCGTGATGATACCATCAATGAGGACACTGATGTGAAAGAAGCCATTCGTCGGCTCCCAGAACAAGTTTACAATGACAGAATGTTCCGTCTCAAGAGAGCTCTGGATCTTTCAATGAAACAACAGGTTCTTCCCAAGGACCAGTGGACTAAATATGAGGAGGTGAGAAAGCATGTTAGCTTAATGTATTCTAATTTTAGCTGCTTTTTCTTTGAGTGTCGTGTGCCTCGATAAATATTTTTATGACCCAAAGATTTTTAGATAGTGTTCCGATGTTTTGACATCATATTTTGTGTATTTTTTTTAAATATGAGAATTTCATATTTTAAGTGATCAATTGACTGAAAAAAAAAATCCCATGTTTTGTCATACAAATGTAGATTGTAGGGAAAAACATGCATGCCGCTCTTTTTCATGTAATAAAAGTGAATAGGGACAGACAGATTTGTCTTGAATGAAAAATTTGTGTTTGCACATTTTTCTATATAATTTTATTCACCATGGGTTTGGAAAATACATGAGATATTATTTATGGGGTTAACATAGGTGTTTGTTAATGTACATCTATTTAAGCATCTGCTTAATAAATGTTTTTCACCATTAATATTGTTCTTTGTAGGATGTGCATTACCTTGAGCCCTATCTGGAGGAGGTTATGTGTGAAAGGAAGGAAAAAGAGGAGTGGGCAAAGAAGTAGGATGAGTGCGAAGAGACTGAAGCTCCTCTTTGGTGTGATGTCTGCTGTCTTGTATTTAAGAGAAAATGTATAATGTGACGAGTCCCTATACTTATTAAAATTTCCTTTCTGACATAACTCTTCACATGCCTGGTTTTTTTTTTCTTTTAAATGGAACAAAGTAATGACAATTTTGTAGTCAATGAATCTTTCAAAGACAGTTTAATGGGATGTTACAGTAGACTCCAAAGATAAGGCCATTTGTTTAAATACAGACTTACTTTAAGAACAATAAATGCACAATATACAGTGACTGTACATATAAAGTGACTTTTCAAGATTTTTCAAGACATGTAAAATTTCATAACTACAGTTTACCTTAAACAGTGTTCACTATTCATCAGTTACAAAAGTACAATCACACAAATAAATCCTGTTATGCATTTACAGCTGTAAATACTTTGAATTCTTTATTGCACACCTTAATATACATTACTACACAATTGCATGCCCATGTATTATTTGTAGCAACTGATCTTTTTGTTTCTGTTATTCCAACCTTCATATGTGCTGTGGATTCATTAAAGTCACATTAGCTCTTTAAATTTATGTAGAAAAAAAAAATGTAAAGACAGTATTTTAAGTTTTATTTTTAGCATGTCGATGATACCAATACTGGGCTGGTACAGAAATACTCAGTACAAGTTGTGTTATTAATACTTTACGTATATGTTATGCATTCATTATTTTAAATGCTTTATAAAGTAAATATTAATCACGGCTATTATTGCATTATTTCCTCCTATACGTTCGGAGTTGGTAAGATTTTTATTTTCAGTTGGTCAAGGCTGCATTTATTTGATCAAATACTGTGACAGTAATATTTCAATTTGAAATAACTTCTATTTGAATATACTTTAATTTTATTCCTGGGATGGCAAGTGCATTTTTAGCACTCACTCCATCATTCTTTGCTCTCTCCGTTGGGTAACACTGTTGACTGTGTCAATGAAGTTTCCAATGACACTGTTGAAGGAGTGCAGCAAGGAGACTCCCAGCTCATTGCTCGTCTCATTGATGTCAGGATCATAGGCTCCAAATAATGGCGTGCAGACTTCTATATGTCCTTTTCCCTCCCTCTCTAGGATGCCAACAAGTTCGGTCTTGGCTTGTTGGAACTTCTCTGTGTCATAATTTATCAGCATCCTATCATCCAGTGGATAGGTTACACCTTCAGGATAACAGTCACGAGGGACAGGCAGCTCAACATATCTGAGACAATATGTAATACAATCAAATGACAAGGAAAACAACCAAATAGATATCAGTGAACACATGGTTTTACTGTACCTCAATGCAGGAAAACCCAGTGCCAGCATATTGAAAAGATGGCACAGAGCAGGTGTGCTCAGTGGATTACCCAGGATCTTCAATTCCTCTAGCCCATGACAGGGTGTCAGTGCTTGTGTGAGCAGATCCAGTTTATCATCATCCAGTCCACACTCCTCCAGACCCAGACTAGTGAGTGTGGCACAACAGCGATGCAGAAGCTTCCGGAAGGTGTTGGGGAAGAGGTCGGCTACCTCATGACCGCTCAAGTCCAGCTTTACTATGTGTTCACTGTGCAGGCTGTTGGCAAAGTAGGCCATGTCCACTGCGTTAAGACTGCAGTTTGCTAACTCAATACACTGCAGTGGAGTATTCAGTGGACTGGCAAATCAAACAGATTATAGTTACTCAAAACAAGTGTTTAGGAATTATCTCAATTAAGATTAAGCATCAAACTGCAATAGTGCAATTTACACTAAATTCAGTTAACAATACTATTAATTTTATATACATGTTATATAATATTGTTTATTAATATTTAAAAAATATTAAATATCTAAGTTTGATAGAATGCAGCATTGAGATCCACTGAGAAAACTTTTTAGTGATTTACTGGGCAATACAATTTTTGCAACTCTACTTCACATCTAGAAGTCTCAAACTTACCAAGCCCGCATTTATTTGATCAAAAATACAGTAGAATTGAAAAAAAGAAATACAGTAAAATTGAAATCAACTCTTTTTCTATTTTAATATTTTAAAAATGTAATGTATTCCTGTGATGGCAAAGCTGAATTTTCAGCAGTCATTACTCCAGTCTTCAGTGATCCTTCAGGAATCATGCTACTGAAAAAAAAAAAAACATTTCCTTTATTTTTATTATTTCCACTATCAATGTTAAAAACTGTTGTGCCGTTTAATTTTTTTTATTTTTTTTGGAAACCGTAATTTTTCTTTTACTCTTTAATGAATAGGAGGTTCAAAAGAACAGCATTTATTTGAAATCTTACATTATAAATGTCTTTGCTGTCACTTTTTATCAATGTAATGCACCCTTGCTGAAAAGAAGCATTATTTTGTAATAAATAAATAAATCACTGACCTCAAAATTTTAAACAGTAGTGCATATATACAAATCTATTGGATACAACAGGAAATATATAGCAAACTTCACAATCCATATGAAGTTCCAGGTATACATTATTTAAAATGCTACATCTGCTTCTGGGGTGAATTAATATCTTATGGGTCAGATTTTGTTTTGGTACCATAAATCACTCTGTCAATATACACCTATGAGACGTGATGTTTTGACTGTAATAAGACACGTGTGCTGCTATTTACAGTAAATATAGAACATATTGTGTTGCCAGAGTCATGTCCTGGCCTACTTCAGGTTTGCAATGGGACAGCTGTCTGCAGTCAAGCAGTCACACAACAAACAGAGAGCCATCCAAACAACAACAACATGCTAGACAAAATGGCTTGATATTAAACAGCTGATTAGACTGCAAAACCGTCAAATAAGAGTGTCAGATCTTATATTTAAATTAAAAAGATACCTTATGGTAACTCCCATCCAAAATGCTGGGGTCAGTAAAAAAATGTCTATCCAAAAAAATATTAAGCAGCACTGTTTTCAACAATGATAATAAGAAATGTATATATCTTGAGCACCAAATCAGCATATTAGAATGATTTCTGAAGGATCATGTGACACTGAAGACTGGAGTTGAAAAATTCAGCTTTGCCATATCACAGCAATAAATAACATTTTAAAATATGTGACCCTGGACCACAAAACCAGTCATAGGGGTCCATTTTTCTTTGCCATCACAAGAATAAATCTTAAAGGGGTCATCGTATGCCCATTTTCCACAAGTTGATATGATTCTTTGGGGTCTTAATGAAAATTCTGTAACATAGTTTGGTTAAAATTTCTCAATGGTAGTGTAAAACAACACCGTTTTTACCCTGTCAAAAATCAGCTCTTTTCAGAGCAAGCTGTTTTCTTGCATGCTGCTTTAAATGCAAATGAGCTCTGCTTACCCAGCCCCTCTCTTCCGAGCCAGTAAACTTTAGGCGCATTCATCGTGAAACTTGCTAACTAGCACATTATTAGGAAAGGCGATTTGTAAAGATTCATTAAAAAACCTTACACTCCTTCTGGAGGTGAAGCTGGATCACGAGTGATTCACGCAAAGATAGATGCATTTAGGTAGATCGGGGGTGCATTCCCTTCAAAAACAAATGTAATCCACTGCGTCTTAAAGGTGGGGTAAGCGATTTCTGGTAGCCAATGTTAAAATTTGAAATCACCAAAACAAACACGCCCCTACCCCAAAAGGGTCTCGCCCCTATTTTGATAGTTCCGCCCCACACATAAGTGCACAACCCAGCGACCGTGTCTACACCTGACGTGAGCGTTCCACTCCTTGAGTTCTCTCCAGCGCTGGAAAGCTCTATTTAAAGGTGGGGTAAGCGATTTCTGGTAGCCAATGTTGATATTTGAAATCCCCAAAACAAACACGCCCCTACCCCAAAAGGGTCTCGCCCCTATTTTGATAGTTCCGCCCCACACATAAGTGCACAACCCAGCGACCGTGTCTACACCTGACGTGAGCGTTCCACTCCTTGAGTTCTCTCCAGCGCTGGAAAGCTGATCCGATATTTACACGTGTCCTACTTATTGCCTTAAGCCTTCTTTTGTTCCGCAGACGTTTTCCTCTTTTGTTTTTTAACCGCCATCTCTATCTTTCTCTTCGCTCGGCTCGGCTAATGTCCGTCCTGTACACTGAACGCACTCTCCTCCACATCATGAGTAGACATGCCCCTTACTGCTGATTGGCTACAAATTTGTTTTGCTATTTGGCCCAAATCAGTTTTCTAAAGCGTTTTTGAAAAATCGCTTACCCCATCTTCAAGCGGCTCAGATGTCGGGAGTAAATGACGACTGCTATGTTCATTATTACATCCAATAACAGAACACCTCAATCGCTTAGGAGTCATTCTTGTCTACATCTGCTCCGGTGGTGAAACAATGGCGGACTGATGACAGTTCACTCAGGGCAAGTCTGAGGTAAGACACCAGTTCAGTCTGTGCTGAAACGCTACTGTCAATCAAACAATCGTGGGAGGGGCCTGTCTGTGTGATGTCACATCTGAGATCGGCTCGATTTGAGAAAGGGGAAACGATTTAACGAGATTTTAAAAAAACTCTGGGTGGATCTTTATCATTATAGGGTGGTTGTGTACACACACTGCCAACACACATTTCTGTTCAAACGGCTTGTAAAAGTGCATGTGGCATCCGATGACCCCTTTAAAAAAAATTTAGATTTATACATCATCTGAAAGCTGAATAAATAAGCTTTCCATTGATGTATGGTTTGTTAGGATAATATTTGGATGACTTACAACTGGAATCTGAGGGTGCAAAAAAAAAAAATCAAAATATTGAGAAAATCGCCTTTAAAGTTTTCCAAATTAAGTCCTTAGCAATGCATATTAATCAAAAATTATGTTTTGATATATTTTTGGTAGGAAATTTACAAAATATCTTCATGGAACTTGATCTTTACTTAATATCCTAATGATTTTTTACATAAAAGAAAAATCAATAATTTTGAGCCATACAATGTATTGTTGACTATTATTGCTACAAATATACCCATGCTACTTATGACTGGTTTTGTGGTCCAGGGTCACATATATCAAAACAGAAAAGTTATTTTAAATTTAATAAATTGTGTTAATATTTCACAAATGATGAAATATGAATGAAAAATATGTAGGAATTTAAATGGCAACTGTGGTCACATTATGGTTTTATAGTCATTACCTCAGCAGTTTCCTCAGATGTCCTGTAAGTGTGGAGAAACCCAGATAGAGCTCTCTCAGTTCAGTCAGTTTGCTCATCAGCTCACCCAGAACTCCCATGAGGCCCTCGTCCTCCAGACCCAACCTGTGAACATTAAAAGCCTGTGCAGGAAACGTGAGCGAGCGCAGCTGTGGGAACTTCAGCTGGGAGAGCAGTACCTCAATGTGTGGAGCCTCCAGATGTACATTGTGCACCACTTCCAGCTTCTGCAGGCCATGTGATTCCACTAGCTTCAGAAGGTAAAAGAGGTTCCTGAGGCTCAGCGAGTCCACACGCAGACCTACAAAGTTCAGTTTTAATGGGCAGTGTCTGCGCAGCAACAGAGCCTGAGTCACCACCTCATAGTTCCGTCCAGTAACAAATGCATCCAAACGCACATCTACCTCCACATCAAATGCTGATGGTGCTGCTTGTCCGGCCTGCATGGACACCATAGTCTCGTAGCACATGCGGGTAAGCAGCTCGGTTCTTGCCCAACGGCCAAGAGTCCGTCTGCAGGGACAGACCTGGTGTTCTATGTCTTGCAGACCGATTAGATCCACCACACGTAACATTTTTGCATACGTGCTTGGAGCTTGAAGCACATATTCCCTCAGACCTGTGAGAATGGCCTCCAGACAGAGCCTGCAGGTGCGGGATGTGAGATCATCTGGACAGTCCACTGTCCTGCCCAATAGTTTGCGCAAGTTGATCTCTGTCAGAGGCCACGTCTGGACCAAGTCGTGGAGCATTGTGGCCTCCTCACGCAGATAACTGGCTTTGAAGAGGATTGGGTAGAGATCGTAAGACAAGCAATGGAGGTTCTTACACGCATTTGGGCCGGTTTGAACAAAGCCCTCGGCTGCTAGGAACTTCAAGCTCTTCATGGCTGTGTTTGTCAGCTCCCAAGATCAAGGAATCTTCTTAGAGCTGTCAGCCTTTAGGAGATATGGAGTGTTTCTTCTGCTCTCTTTCAACCAACATATACATGTGCGTCAACCCAAGAACAGAAGAGTGCTGAGCGAGAGCATGAGGAGGGAGAGTTGAGAGGGGGTTAGTTATTTATAGAAGCAGCTGTCTCATATACTCTCATGACTAACAGGCAGAGGTTAAAAAGCAATTCAATTTTGGCCAGCTGGAAAGAAAAAAAAAGAGCACTCTTACCTAGTTTACCTTACCTTAGTTTGATTGCAGCATATAATCATTGCTGTTAATAGTGTTCATCGTTTGATTACGTCGTTAACTGAATTTTACCGTACATTTCTTCCATATGTACATCAATTTGACAGTCACCACTGATAAGCTACTACTAAATATATTGTAGAAACGTAATTTTCTGAAAGCTGCTTTGCAACGATTTGTATCGTGAAAAGCGCTATACAAATAAACTTGAATTGAATTGAATTGAATTGAACTGAATTACCTGTGACCCATCAATGGTTACATTCTGTGGCTGTAGAAAAAATCAGGTATTTTCTGGGTCAACCATTGAGAATTGTGTTAAATTAAGTCATCTGACTAATTGTGCTGTAACTAGGATATATTTTCAAAAAATAAAAGAAACTTGTATTTTCAGTAGGCTACGCTTGCTCGCAAAAGTGTTGCGTTCATCCAAGAAACATTTTTGCGGTCAGAACTTTCGTGATGGAAACATGGAAATAATGAAAGAACAAACTTTTTTGCACGTAAACCTTAAATCAAAAGGTTTGATTTTTATCTTTTTATCATTATATAATTTTATCTTAATTTCTCGAGGGGAACTGAAGTTATTTTCAGGAGAACAATTTTTTTTAACTTTTTTTTCTTGAGAGAGAGAACACAGAAGTTTTCCAAGTGAATGCAAATGCATTGAAATATATATAAAATAATATATATATAATAATATATATTTAAAACAAATTTTTGCATCACCATGGCCCTTAGGGTTCCAAAACTTTTCCCCTTAAAGGTGCCATAACTTTACTGTTGCTCTGCGACATTTGGTGTGAGGATGGAACATTTAAACTTAAAAAAAAAAAAAAAGTGCAATTGATTGTCTCACCATACAGCTCCATAAAAGTGCATTTTATCTTAATTTAATATTTTATTTAGCTTGGTACATTATGCGTTTCGTTGTTTTAACCATGGTGTCAGCAATAAAACATGGCATTTTCTAATATAATTAATATAATATTAGCAGCCCTACTCAGAACATAAACATGCAATATGGTTATAAAGATTACCTTTGGTTTAAAAAAAACACTGATTGCATCCTATGAATATAAGCAAGCTGACTTAAAACTACATTAATGGTAATATTGATATACATAATAACATACAATAGGACTGGTCATGTGTCTACAGTCTAGCAAGCACATTCCTGAGCAAAAAAAGTTTGTTGCACCTCACAAACGCAAATATTACAATCAATATTTTTTAGAATGAAGCATATACTAACATGATACATTTTCCAAACCAAAAAGTCCGCCAAATGCACTATAATCTAGGGATGAAACCAGTTTGGACTATTCTGCTTATAACCACATGGAGGAGCTGCACACCAACATAATGAATGCAGGCTCATTCTACTGACTGAGATTATATTTTTGTGCAGGTGCAGTTCTCATATCATCGAAAAGAGTGGTTCGGCACCTTTTATTGCAGAAATGATCAAGCTGTGTGTGTTTGGCAGATGAACCACCTGCATGTTAGTTTTTACAGAGAAAATAACACTGCTTATGAGAGTTTGCTACTCGTCATTCAGGAGTTTTTCAGAACTCTTACGCAGAGTGGTAATGGTGATGATGGTGATGATGGTGGTGATGGTGGTGCTCATGGTGATGATGGTGTTCGTGTCTTTGAGGAAGGGGCATAAAGCCCCCAGGAAGAACAGCTGGCCCCGGCTGTAATTCTCTGTCATGGTTGTTTCTGGAAGGTGATGCAGTCTCACGGGCTCGGGCACGCATGCGTTTGCTGGAGCTGTGCAGCAGAGGTTGCTGTTGCTGTTGCTGCTGTTGGGATGGATGGCACCAGGTCATAGGGTGATGCCCATGGAGCTTGCTGGGTTTGGTTGTGGCTCCACTATACCCGACAGACTTGCTGCGGTTGCGGAGTGACCTGAGGAAAGGAATGGATTTTCCAGATGACTCCACGGGGTTGCAGGTCTCGGGTTGAGAGCGACGATGATGGTTACAGGAAGAGCTCTCCTGAGGCTGCTCCTCAGCACAGGTTTCTGGAGCTTTGATAGTAGAATAAATCATATTTAAGAAAGCTTTAAACATCTAGAATCTTCTAGAATTAGAACAGAATAAACTGAATAAAACTGGCTTTCATAAAACTGAGCTCAGCAATTTTCACTGGCCTTGCTGAAGTTCAGAGAATAAATATGAAGCTATCACCTTCAAATCGAGAAGTGTAGTTTTCAATTCCAGCCAGATCTAGATAGTGGTTCCTACGTTCTGTGTTTTCATCTACGGAGTACTGCTTCCTTTCCGAAACACCCAACTGATCCGAGTTCAGTTGTCTGACAGACAAAATAATACAGTATTATTAAATATTGTGTTGGTAATAGTGTTAATGTTAACTAAAATTATCAAAAATTGTTTCATTAATTTAAAATAAGCTTAAAATAAGAAAACTCAGAAAATTAGAAATGTTGCCTTGGAAAATAGCTAAATAAAACAAGTTACATTTACATTTAGTCATTTAGCAGACGCTTTTATCCAAAGCGACTTCTAGATGAGAAAAAAAGAGCAATAATATGCAAGTGTATATATATTTTTTTTTATTATTATTTTTATATTTTTTATTATCTGTGTTTTTTGTTCTGTCACTGTCATTCTGTTACACTGTGGAAGCTTCTGTCACGAAAACAAATTCCTCGTATGTGTAAACATACCTGGCAATAAAGCTCATTCTGATTCAGAT
Source organism: Sinocyclocheilus anshuiensis (assembly GCF_001515605.1). Lineage (NCBI taxonomy): Eukaryota > Metazoa > Chordata > Actinopteri > Cypriniformes > Cyprinidae > Sinocyclocheilus > Sinocyclocheilus anshuiensis. The sequence goes on along the minus strand of NW_015548236.1, from coordinate 125,664 downwards.
TCTGATATAAATAATATGTATGTGACAAGTCACGGATAGTCTAACGCAGTACACGTAGCAAGGTTTTTTTTATAATAAATAAAAAGAAAACAAGTAGATAGAATAGAAAAAAAGAATACAGAACATTAGCGTTAGATCACTTAAAAATACAGGTGTTTAAAAGGTTCTTAAGAGCGAAGAACCATTTTTGGTTCCACAAAGAACAATTCAGTCAAAGGTTCTTTAAAGAACAATCTCTTTTTTACCTTTTTATAACCTGAAGAACCTTCTTTCGCCACAAATAACCTTTTATGAAACAGAAAGGTTCTTCAGATGTTAAAGGTTCTTTATGGAACCATTTAGACAAAAAGGTTCTTCT
>NW_015548236.1:110519-125288 GCF_001515605.1 Sinocyclocheilus anshuiensis | reverse complement strand
TCATTGCAGTCAGCGGGTGTTGCAGTTGAACAGTCCACAAGTCGTCAAATAAAGCACGCGCATTCATAATAAAACGTGCCTCACACCGCTCCGGGGGATGAATAAAGGCCAGAGTTTTTGTAAGAAAAATATCCATATTTCAAAGTAATAAACACTTTTCTCTCACTTCCACTGACTGTCATACACTGAAGCAGTTCCGGTGGAACTAATTCACAAGCTAATTTTCATTTTTGGGTAAACTAACCCTTTAAAGGTTCTTTATGGAACCATTTATGGCGCTTTTCCACTGCATGGTACGGCACGGTACGGCTCGGGACGATTCACTTTTGGGGGGGTTTCCACTGGGGACAGTACCTGGTACTTTTTTTAGTACCACCTTGGTTGAGGTTCCCAGTGAACCGTACCGTTACCAAAACGTGACGTTTAAACTCTGCTGATCACGGATTGGCCGGAGAGAATCGTCACTACCTGCGTCACTGAACTTGCGACACAAACACAACAGAACTGCTAGATTTAAATCAGCACAGCCAGCGAAGGATCGAATGCAACTGTTTTGAACGAGCGCACCTTTTTTAACAACCAAAAAGTGTCTGTTTCGTTGTCTGTTGAGGAAGTACAGACGTTCCTCTCATTGATAGCAGAGGAGCGGATCCAGCGAGAGCTTGATGGGGCGACGCGGAATTAATACGTTTTTCAAGAGTCGCGGCAATAGAGGTGGCGCAACTATAAATGACATGTGAATAATCCCGCAGTGGAAAAGCGCCATTAGACAAAAAGGTTCTTCTATGGCATCGTGAAGCACCTTTAATTTTAAGAGTGAGGGTCATTTTTTTATTGAAATAAATAAAAAGAAAAGTCGAAAGAATAGAAAAAGAATAGAGAATGCTAGTGTTAGAAGGTCAATTTTTTTTTATAAAAAAGAAAACAAGTAGTTAGAATAGTAATAGAATTGAGAGTGCAAGTGTTAGAGGGTCATTTTTGTAATGAATAAAAAGAAAAGTAGATCAAATAAAAATAGAATAGAGAGTACTAATATTAAAAGTTGAAGTACAAAAATGACTAAAACTGAAAACAAAAATAGAAGCTAATTAGAAATAAAAATTACGAAAGCACATTAGAAAATTATAAAAACTTGATTTAAATTAAAACTGAAAATATGTATAATACTATAGTAGTATATAGATAATACTAAATTTACTGGTTACTGTTACTATAATTTTATTCCATTTTGTTCCACTAGGTAAATAATTCTAATTTTGTTGGCATTCATTTCCTGTATAAATATTTCTCAAGAATAACTTTTGATTCATTCATATAGGCAATACTAAAAATCACCTGATTTGAGAATGAGGGCTCTCTGCACACCGTACTGAATCCTCTATTTGATCCCGCTCATTCAGAGACATCCCAGCATCCCGTTCTCAAGAAGGACAAAAGTAAAATGTGAGTAACACTACATTATATCCTGATTATTTCAGGAGATTGATGAAATAGGATATGAGACCATTTGTTTTGTTTTTTTATGATAGGTTTGTTCTTCACCTTTTCTGTTGCCTTTTCTGCTGGTTAATGGAGTGACACTCAGCTTCACACGCAGGGTTGTGCCATTGCTAAGCACCAGCTGTTTGACTGATGCCTCGACCACCTCACAGATCGTCTGCATCAGGCTCAACATATTCTGCAACAAACACAATTAGAGAAACTCAGCAATGGCTAAATTATCACTTTAATGAGATGGTAGATCCTCTGTCGATACTGAACTTTACCTCTCTGGTTATTTTCCCATTGCTGTCCAAATCATACAATGTGATCATCCACTCTTGATGATTTTCATCCATGACAGACACATTACACTCCTTGTCCTAATATCAACAGCACAATGGACGGATTTGCAATCATTTTTGTATTAGCATGACAACATGTTTATTAATATAAGATATCCTACATCTCAGAAAACAAATATTAAAAGTTCACAAATTAACTTTTTTTCAGCAATAATGCATTCTAAGTGAATGCTAATTAAAAGTGACATAAAAGATATTTATAATGTTTAAAAAAACTATTTAAAATAAATTCTGTTTCATCAAAATATCCTGAAAAAGTATCACCGTTTCCACAAAAATATTAAGCAGCACAATCAATTTTAACATTGATAATGAAAATAAATTCTTGACAGCATTCTTGTCACTGAAGACTATAAAGTAATTTGCCATCACATGACTAAATTATATTTAAAATATAGCAAAATAGAAAAATATTTTAAATTGTAATAACATTTCACAATATTACTATGAAAATTAGTCATAGTCGAATAACAGTAAATGCAGCTTCACTAAGAGACTTTCTATTTAAAAATCTTACCGACCCTAAACTTTTGAACAGTATGTCAGGTTGGTCGTCTTTGAAGTTTCACAACAGGTACAATGTTCAGTGTTTCATGTGCAGTTATCGATGACAAAAACTTACATCATCCTTCCCATTTCTCCTAAATGAATCTTTGAGTGGATGCTGTCTTTCATTTTCAGGAGAAGAAAGCGAAGAATTAGGAGTCTCCATTACTCTCTCTGGTGGTAGTGTTACTACAAATAACAGATAATGTTAAAGGGTTAGTTCACCCAAAAATGAAAATTCTGTCATTAATTACTCACCCTCATGTCGCTTCGAACCCATAAGACCTTCGTTCATCTTTGGAACACAAATTAAGATATTTTTGATGGAATCTGAGGGCTGTCTGACCCTGCATAGACAGCAATACAACTGAAATGTTCCCAAGTCCAGAGACGTAGCAAGGAGATCTGTAAAATAATCCATGTGACATCAGGGGTTCAACCATAATTTTATGAAGCTACGAGAATACTTGTGCAAAAGAAGAAAAAAAACGACTTTATTCAACAATTCGTCTCCTCCACGTCACCCTAGTGCCATTTTGGAGAATATCAGCTGGACGTAAATAGCGTATGCTGTTCTGTGTCAACTGCGTCAAGGTCTTACGGGTTTGAAACGACATGAGGGTGAGTAATTAATGACAGAATTTTCATTTTTGGGTGAAATATCCCTTTAACAGATCATACAAAGACCTCGACTGAGAAAACAAACATCTGTCCATAACATTAAAATCCAACATTACAGAATATTTAAAATGACAGATTAGTCTGTATTACGTTGCTTTAAACAATGGCACTATTTGTAAATGAGTTTCCTTTCACAGTTCAACTTACCCTGTAGTGAACAGTACTGATCGGACATCTGATCTTCTTTTGGATCTCTACCACTCAGATCCTAGAGTTAAATAGGAAAAACAAATCATTAAAGCTATGGACATCCAAAGAAAACAATGGATTGGAGTGCAGCTAGTGTGTGTGTGTGTGTGTGTGTGTGTGTGTGCACCCACAGGATGATTTAGATTACATTAGAAAGCATAGAAAACAACACTCATGCTAGTTTCTTCGGAGGGTGAACATCTGTAAAATGATAAATGGACAAACATGATCTATGAAACTTTGCATTGCTAAGTCAGTTTTGTATATAATTTGTGTAGAAAACCTGTTTTTGAGCTGGAAACCCAGCCCCCATAATGAATTCACCAGGAACAAGAAAAAAATCACTTCATTCTTAGCACTCCTGTGGTCTTAAGCCCAATTGTTTCCAGACACATTGCACTGCTGGTTTCTGAGGGAGGAAGTGAATTGCCCTCCATGACAAAACAGCTCAACATCATCTGTAATCCTCCCTGCCACAACACTAGCAGAAAACACAACTTTATGTTCACTGAGGACATCAACCTTTTATGTCATATTCCAAGATTTTAGCATTTTTTTAATGTAATGTAATTTTGCTTGCAATATTTAAATATTCCTGGAAAAAATACCACAATACACTGTATGATATTCAGAGTATTTTCAATATTCTGAAAATTGTTGTGAGCAACCACCATAAAAATGTACAAATTTAGAATTTAAAATAAAGCCATCACACATATTCTGATGGATTTTTATTATTAAACAGCAGAATATCAACTATTTCAGATTAAATGTAATATTATGTAATCTTTTATTCAAAAATATAAAAGCATTAGCACTGTGAATATGAACAGAATTCCCTCTCAGACAGGGACATGATGTAGATACGGTGTTACTCATGCCAGCTCTGATATCATGCACAACTATAAAACCAGATATTAACTCGCAAACTCATTAAGTATAACACCCACGGTGTGCTCATTTAAGGCCAGATGTGAGAAGCATATGGTTCTAGACAAACTGCATTTGAAGTAACACACACAACGACCTTCTTTTATGAGCCAGAACCATGAATCTATCTGGAGAGAACATGCAGTCAGCTTCCCGTCTGAGTGAGCTTGTTTAAAAATTACCCAAAACAAAATGGTAAATATATTAGGGATTCTTTGATATTTCAATTCTGGCTGATACTGATAAGCCAGTAATTATTTTCACGTCATGGTCAATAACTAAAAACTGGGTAAATTGGGCAATATTAAAATTCTACTACTATTTTTCTCTAAATAAAATGCTAAAAAAAAAGTTGGAATGACAACACTATAATATACAGTATGAAAAATAAACATTCATTTTGAGATTCGCTAAAGATTTCATAAACTAAATAATTATTAGATTGTTAGTGTTTTAAAGATTCATTTTAAGTGAGTGTTAGATGACAGCAAAGGAAAACAATTACATAGAAATATAAAAACAGAGGCTATGAACATAAACAATTCAAAATCCAAAACAGACATTTGCACTGTAAAATGCTAAATTGTAAACTTGTAAACTAAAACTTTTTACAGAAAAAAAAACTTGCTGCAGTAAAACCCTGTTATTTGGTTAACTTTAAGTAAACCATATACTGTGAAAACTGTGTTTTATATTTAATTTTACTGTAAAATACTTCCAAATGTATGGTTTTTGCAAGCACAAATTATATAGTAATATGAATTACCATAGTTCACGATTAAAAACAGTAATAATGTACATTTGGGAGGTTTGTGTTACATTTTCTGCTGTAAAAATTTGTAGTAAAATATACAGGCACCACTATGCCTCTGTACAACCTAAAACATTGCCTCTGTTTTTTTTTTGTTTGTTTTTTTTTGCAACCACCACTGACATTTTTTTTTTTTACCATAAATTTAACAAAATATTTTTTCATATGTATTTATCCAATAAATGAAATGAAATACTGGCACATAAAAAAATACATTAACTTTTTCCATCTACTAAATTTCATCTTTTGCAAGCAGGCACATCCAAATGTGCAACCATATACCAATCTCTCTGCATCACGCTGCTGAAAGCAGAACTTGCAGTCTGACAGAAACCTAAAGAACAAAACCCGAAGAAGTGTGATGAGTGATCTATCAGTCTGCCAATGATTTCTCTCAACATCATGGCCAAACCTCCGCCACGCTCTGCTTGCTCTAGGGCCTTTGATGTGGGCTCAGATTACCAGCTTGGAGGGTTTTTTTCCTGCCTTGAGCCGGGCGTCACTGGGCCAGACACCCCCTATCCCAACCCCAGTTCCTCTTAACCACCCACTCACACTGCTGGCTGTGCCCTCTCATGAGGTTCAGAACAGTACCTGGCATTGTTTCCTCTCACTTCCTGTCACCAAACACCTGGATGGAACCCTTATTACATGGTGAGAGAGAGGGAGAGAAACAACATACCATTTGGGTTGGAGTATGATCGCGCTCAAGGTACTAGAATATCTAACACCATTTGCTAAAAATGTTGAGGCTGGATGTGATTGATTTAATCTTTCATGGTCTTGGAATAAATTCAAACGCAATCCAGCATCACTATGCCTTCCATGTTTAGATGAGCAATCATTCAAGCCAGAACTGCGTAATGTCTTACAGTTGTAGTATTCCTTTCTTACCTAAACTTGATTTTATTAGTATAGACTAATAGCGTACAAGTACCTAAAGGGATAGTTCCATTGAAAAAAAAACAATTCTCTCACCATTTTGAAGAATGTGGGTAACCAAACAGTTGCTGGAAGCCATCGACTTCTATAGTATGGAGAAAAAAAAAACTACTATGGAAGTCTATACGAACCAGAAACTGTTTTGGTTACCAACATTCTTCAAAATATGTTTTTTTTTTTGTGTGTGTGTGTGTTCAGCAAAACAAAGAAATTCCTACAAGTTTGGAACAACTTGATGATGAGTAAATTATGTCAGAATTTCATACTTGGGCCTTAGTAAGTACTATAAAAACTCTAGTCTAATATAAACCACACATCAAGCTTATACCATTATGTTATAGTTACACACTCCAGGCATGTCTGTGCAAACTAGTTGTGCTAGCTGACTAAAGCTGCCCTTGTTTTTCTATCAGATAAATATCAACACATGGACACTGAAGGTCAATAGAACAGGACAGAATCTGTTTATGTTACTTCGCAACATGTATTTTCAGTCCCTTTAGCCCTTTTTATTTATTTTTGATACTTAATTTTAGGGTTTTACTGACCCATCCAACAAATGTTGAGTGTTGGCAGTCAACAGACTTAAGTAATAATAACACTTAACGAGTTTGCTCGTATAAAATAATTGAAGAAAACACAGCAGTCATCCTATGCACCCTATTCTAAAGAGACATGGATCACTGCCTCCAGCACACGCTTCCTTCCTTATGTCCTTTGAAGTGGGACAGAGAGGAAAAAGTGTAAAAGAAAGGATTCTTCCAGCCTTTCCAAGCAAACACAGACTCCTTTGAGCCCTCTGAGACCAAAACCTGTCAAGTGTCCCTGGCTTTACGACCCACACTGCAGGAGCCTGCCATGAAAAAACAGCGTCCTAATTAGACCCGAAACACACTGGAGACAGAAAACATACACATGTCCTCATTTAAAGTCAAAGACTGATTTAGTTCAAATACATTCTGTGTGTGTAAAACTGAAATGAATGAGATTTGGCCAATATATTCTTATAATCTCTTGTTTTGGAGACTAATTTGTATGTGATGTACACTCTCAGGGGCGGTACACTTTTAAAATGTATTCATGTTTACACTTTAGGTACTAACATGTATTTTTAAAGTACTAAAATACACCTTTAAGATACTAATATGTATCATTTAGTGGTAAATAAGGTACAAAGATGTACCTTTTGGCTTTTTTAATTTAGGGTACCGCTCCAGTGACAGCATTGTAACTTTTTTCTGAGATTATACAGCAGATATGAAAATTTTTGTCAACTGATGGTGACATGCATTCACCCGGAATCTAAATTGTTACTTAAAATTACTTACAATTTTTCACTTAGCAACAGTAAGCAAAACCACATGTAATTCAAAGCATGCAAGTACTATTTCTTCATTTTTGCATACATTTTCAGCTTGCACAATAGACATTAGTAAGGTTATTTGCCATATTGACTTTTATGTGAGACTTACAGTCTTTACAGTGGCATGCACTGCATAAATGTCCTAAATCGCATGTAACTTTCAAAACTTTTATTGTACACAGTACTTCGCACAGTTTTGTTTTCATTTCTGTCAAAAATTAATATCACACTATCTGACTATGGTCTATAGATTCATCATCTGTGATTGAACAGGTTGAACATGAACAGGTTGCCATTATGCTTGTTCCCTGGGATTGTACCCATGACTATGGTACTAGCAAATAATGTTACATACTTTGCAATATCACAACTTGCTTTTCACCTTTATCACCTTACTGTACCATTCCTGGTGACTATTTTCTTCAGCTACTACAGCTACCCTTGAAAATTTATTTATCAGACCATTTATAGCATTTTAAACCCTGCTCTTTTCTTATACACATCTTTAGCCAGGTATGGTCATCATCAAGCATCTCCAAGTAGGTAGGACTGTACATCTTTAAAATGTAAAAAAAAAAAAAAAATTGTTTCAATGTTACAAAAATCCTGGAAACTGTTCAACTTCCTGCACGTCTGAATTCGCCTGAAAACAGCAACATAACTGCACTGTGTTGTACGTTTCCTTGGTCCTAACCACCAACCCTGATCTCTGAATTAGACGTTTGATTCACACAGCATCACCACAACAATCCAAAGCCTTTAGCCGAACCACTCATCTACATTTTGCAAACTCGTCTGCAGCAGCCTTCATCATAGCACTCCTCCCACCAACTACACCTCCTTTCCCTCCTCCAACCACTTCCCCCCATTTTCCCATCACAGCCTCCCTCTGTTTTCAAACCCAGTAACAGATGTGTGGTGGGGCTGCGCTCAAAGACCCTGCTGTTCTGGCTGCCGGCCATATGCATTTCAGACAGTGATGAAGGCTCCAGGCTCCGCTGAGAGAATGAGAGCAAAGGAAAAAGAGACCCAACACCATTTAAAGACAATGCTGAGAGTACAGTGTAATATGGAGAAAAGCGTTCATTGCCTGATTATTCTCAAAATCTGAGTAGTCTAAAGTGTGGAAATGATGATGACAATTTATGTTGATTTGTGTTGACTCACATTTTCATTTCTTCACTTCACCTCTAACAGTGCAAGCTAGGTATACAATTTTTTTTAGATCCCAGGGAATCAAACCCATGACTATACGTATGCTCTACTCAAACTACAGGAATACTTGCAGCTTGTCTATTATATCATATAATCACAAATTTAAAAAACTACTGGTATTTTAGAGTTTGGCACCAGACATTAGGTCATAAAAATAAAGATAAATCTGATGTACTGGTTACATAATGTACAAATGAAAGGGTTTTATAGCAACATTGTTTATTTTAATAAGCAAAACTCACATTGCATAATATTAAACAGATCAGTAGTAGTCTATTTCGTGTCTTATTACAATAAGAATACAGTATGCAATGACTATAAATGTAGCCTATTTACTTTACTTTGTTAAGAATTAATCTATATAATCTAGCAATGTTTCATAATGGTTTAATAAAAGTTAGGATGAAGTGTTATCAATAAAAGTTGTACTCATCAACCAATTAACACTTTACAGGTTTAACCCTTAAACATGCACTTATAGTAGGCTAGCTATACATAGTTATGTAGATGTAGAGTGACAGTTAACTTAAATCTGTCCAGAACATTAAAAATTGTCACCTTACCTGTTTGTTTCTGTTCACTTCACCAATACACTCAGCCTCCTTGAAAACATCTCCTAATACAACACAAATGTCCATTTAATAACCTTTTTTTATATGTAATAGCTATATGGATAATTAAGTTATCACCTTACCCTCTGGATTTTCTCTCCGTTTACATGCTAGCGAAAAAAAAATAAACAAGAATGAGAATAAAGTGGCTTGATATGTTTTAGCGTCTGGCACGTTATTTGCACAGTGTCTTACCAGGTTTCGATTGTAGCTTTCCCATGTTAATTTCATTTACGGAAAGAACTAACGAGCTGTCCTTTCAGGAACAACTGTGACATCTTCTGTGCCATAAATGAAGTGGGGCTGGATATGCATGTTTCCACTGAAGCCTGTCCATATTATAGTCTGCGACTGAAATGAAGTTTGGGAAAGTCTAGTCTTCCGTAAGGATTTGATACACGCTCGCTCGCTGTGCGGAGGAAGCGCAACTCGTAGGACTCACCCTCCCTTTGATGATGTGCACCTCCTTCAGTTTTAGTGCACTTTATTCATTGGACAGCCTGGTAAAAATTTGCATGAGAATTCTTATCCAAGCCTTCGACCATATTCCTAAACCACATGTTCAGTTGTAATTTCTCCTCTTAAGAGAGATTCACTTCAAAGCTCTTTAAAATGACCGATTGTGTTTAAAATTGAACACAACATAGGCCTAAACATTTCAAACCAAATATATATTCTAGTTTTGTGACACCTAAATGCAATATTATGTTTTTCAAACGCTAATGCATTTCATTATACAAAATAAAAATTGCAATGCGTTTCATCAATAAAACAAAAAAAACATTAGATTATAGCGCCCTCTGGTGATGTTCTGAAATACAACATGTCACGAAATAAGAAGGTGATCCGTTTTATTCCTCTCTTTCTCTCTGGCCAGTATGGGCCATTCTAGAAGACTGTTCATTAACATGAAATTGAGAATGAGAAATGGATGTGTAGGATTTGTAGATCTGAAAAACAATGTGCAAACAGCAATCAACAGCAGCATAAATGTTCCAATTAGATAAAATGCATCTGCTATTTTTTACTCTGTACCTGTTAATCTGAGGGAAAAAACTGCTCTGAAAAATCAACAAAGAGCACCTAGGGGAAGAAGGGTGCAGGTGATGTACTGGATATATTGGAAGAATCAAACATCTCACATGCAAAAGCCTCCTGTAAAATTCGCTTGACCTAGTACAGACCAAGACAAAAATTTGAGCCACTAATTCCATACAAGTGACAGTATAATTAACTTACTTACCTCTCACTCAAATCAAATGAACATTTTTAACAAGAAACACATGTCTGTCTATTGTGAAATCAGGAAATTCTGTTAGAAAAAGGGACAACAACACTGGTACCTGGACTCAGTGGAGCCCCATTATGTTTTATGAACTTATCTTATCTTACGAGCATTAAACCACTGAAAGGCAAAATGAAACTGATGTAAACTGTAATGACTCATTCACTTTGCTGTAGCAGTTAAAAAGTAGGTTATTAAAAAAGTTTAAAAATTAATTCATTTAATAATAAACAGGTTTTCATATTTCGCATATAAACATGTTTATTACTTTATAGTAGTTCGAATGTAGGAAGAGTCATGGTTCTTCCAGCTTTTAGTTTGCAGTTTTTTTTTTTTATTTGCACACAGAAATGTGTAGTAAGCTAAAGGTGAAGTGGGGCATTTTGGAGACCCTGATCTTCATTCAGAGGAGCAGTAGCTGCAGTTGTGCTTGTTGATCAACAAGTGCTTCAGTTTTGGATCGTTCCTGTAGCGTGCAAGTAGCAACCTTTTTTCTCTTTGCTCCTTCTCCTTCAGTATTTTCTTCTCCTCCTTTTTCTTGGTCTTATCCTCTACCCAGGTGAACAGAACAAGTGCCACTTTTCTTTTGCTTGTTTGCTCTTCCTGGATGTTCACTTTTTGCTGGGTCTCATTCTTGGGACCTTCAGGAGAGGTTACACAGAACAGCTTCATCATGTGCTCATCCATCTCCTCCTTTTTCTGAGAAGCAACATCCGTATGGCCTTGAACGGCTTTGGAGTCTCCCACTTCTTTGGGGTCATCTTTCTCACATTCCTGGACCTCCACCACTTCATTCGCCCACACTTCCTTCAGCACCTCGCAGTCACTCTCCAACCAAGCTATCATCTGTCTCGGTTTCATTTCAGCCTCCAGCGGTCGGGGGCTTTCAGACTTGGGTAAGTCACAGGCCCGAAAGGTCTTCCCTGTGTACTCCACATACTCGGTCTCCTCATCCTCTATGTCGATGAGCATGAGTTGTGGAGGCGGCTCAAACAGGGAAGAAGTGGACGGCTGAGGCTTCAGCGGGCTGGGAGGACACACTTGAGTTGAAGAACGTTGCAGATCAACAGCTTCATCAGATTCAGGAGTGGGGCTCGGAGGAACCACCAGTTGTCTGGGAGGACTCACTCGGGAGCGTCGGAGGGAAAACAGTTCATCAGGTGCTGGAGTGAGACGTGGAGGAACCACTTCAAGAGGAGAACAGGGCAGGGACACTTCCTCTGGTGCAGGAGCTGGCTTTTGAGGATGCATGGGCGGTCTGGTCACTGGCGGCAGGGTCTTGAAGCGAACAGTTGGTAGAGTAAGGTCTTCGGAGACACTTGGAAGCAGCGGAAGTTCTCCTTCTATTGGCTTCAAGAAGGAAGATCTCACTGGAGGACTGACTAGAGTTTGCTGAGGTTTGACCTCCACAAGAAGTGGAGTAGGCTCAGTGGTCTTTTGTTCCTTCAGTTTTCTCTCCTTTTTTATTTCTCCAGCCTCTCTATTCTCACTTCCTCCCTCAATCAACTTTTCTAGACTCTGCATCTCTTTAAATTTGCCAGACTCTCTTTTTTTCTGATGCACATGTCTTCTGTTCTTTATCTTTTCAAGGCTGAGTATCTCTCTCACTGCTTCTGCCTTGTTTTGATGACCTTCTCCCTCATTCATCGCTCTCTCCTTCTTCACATTTCTCTTCACCTCTCTTTCCAGTGCCCATTCTTGCGCTGCACACTGTTGTGCCCTCAAAGGTGTCTCCCATCTATGCAAGAAGTGAGCAAAATGCTCAAAAAGTGGTCTAAATACACTGCTAAACAGTGCCATTGTGGACACTGGATGCTGCGAGTGAATTCAGTATTTGTCGTCAATATCCACAGAAAGTCACGAAAGTAGCTTTCGATCTTTTCACTCCTAACACACCAACAGAAGACAATTAGTCAGAACAGCAGTTTAGAGCTGCCAGAACGGAATCTCCATTATGATGTCACAACAGTGAGCTGAACCCTGAGAACTCGGAACTATATGAGCAGCTCAGGAGAGAAGCAGTAAATACATCAACACTAGTGGCTCCATATTAAATACTGACTGTGTCCTAAACTCTCCTCTTGTTTCTGAAAATTAAAAGATAATAGTAAAAAAAACCTGATCACTTTTAAGAAACCATTATAATTTATAATGGTACTTACAGGCCAAACTGGACAGAAATTAAACATTTAAACAGATAATCTAACAGGCCTATAAAACATTTTACTCTATACTTTAAACTCAAAATAATAACAAAAACAACCAAAGTTATTAAACTTTTAGTTTTTTAAATTAATTTAACTTTATTTATTTATTTATAAATTATATTACATAATAGTCAGTGTTACAGTTAGTTATTTAGAGGGGTTTTGGCACTAGCTGGAAGACAAGCTTAAACCACAGTGACCACAGTGTATGCACATTTTAAACACTACGTACGAATAAACAATAAATAATTTAAACAATAAAGTAAGAATTTTTAATGATTTTGAAGTCTCTTATGCTTACCAAGGATTAATTTATTTAATCAAAAATACAGTATAAAAATAAATATTGTGAAATATTACAATTAAAAGCTACAAAAAAGCTTTTGGGTACTAATATTAGGTACAAATGTGTAGCCTACCTTTTGAAGAGGTACTGCTCCAGTGACAGTTTTTGTACCTTTTTTTCTGTGTTGTGTATCGGAAAATATGTAAAGTTGACTCTAGTATTTGATTTATTAGTATTTGTTGTTCAGTCATGACCAAACATGTCTATTTTTAGTAGGCCTAAAAATAAGAAATAAAGTGTCATGAAGGAAGAGTAACATTACAACTGTTTTTCTCATCATAATTATGATCTTAATTATGATAATTGTGAATTTTTTTGTTTTAGCTAATAGTTCTCATTACCACCGTTTTGTTTAGAAAATGTGAATTTGTTTACTTTAATATTTGGGTTTATATGACCGTTAACTAGGGGTGTAACGGTACACAAACATGACGGTTCGGTAGGCCTACATACCTCAGTTTTGCCGTCATGGTTCGGTATTCGGTAGCCTACAGCAGGGGGGAAAACTAAACATAAAATGAATTGCTTTTTGTTTTGTTTTGTTTGTTTTTATAACAAACTGGGGTTTACTGAACAAATTGCTCTTTCTTTAAATTCATTCAATTCAAATTTTCTTAGGGATAAAAATTTACCTCAGCTTATGCTCTAAACTATAGGGAGCACTTTTACATGACTTTAAGGTTACAATTAACAACAGAGCCCAAACTTAAATTTATTTACTATTTAGGCTATTTTTAGGTAAATAATTAACACTCGACTTAAAAGTTATATGCAAACATACATTGCACATAATGCAGTTTTTAAATTAACTTCTACATTTAAAAAAATGATATTTGTTGTTGAAATATATTCATTTACACAGTATGTCTGTTTCATAACAGAGTTGTTTAAACATACATTAAATAAATAACTCTTACGAAAATTAACCATGGTTTTACTACAAATATAACCAAAAAAACATGGTCACTGTAGTTAAAACATGGTAACCACAAATTAACCATGGTTCCCTTTCGATACTTCACTTCGTACTGCGTCGCTCTCCTTCAGCGACGACATCTACTGCTCTTCGCTGATTCTACGAGATTTGAAGCCTTCGCCTGCAAGCTGATCCAGCCGCCGTTCTGCAGCAGCAAGATCAGCTCGCCGCCTCTGCTCTCTGCTCACCGCTTGCAGCTCGCCGCTCTCAAGCAGCACTGATCAGCGCTCCGCTTTGCAGCACCGGATCAGATTGCCGCTTCAAGCAGCTCTGTTCCCGCGTCGCTCTCAAGGCAGCCCCGGTCAGCGCTTCGCTCACGAGCCGTCTGCAGAGCGCCTGTGTTGACGCTTTCCTGCTTGTGGTAACAAAAAATTGATGAGCAAATTTCCTGCGACGTTGTTGCAAATCTCGCGCAACGGCTGTGGCTCGTGCAGGACACCACTGCACGCTGATGACAGGCACAGTGAATGCGTGCGATGTCTGGGGAAATCCCACGCAGAAGCCGCGTTCACTGAGACGTCATGCTCCCACTGCGAGAGCATGAGTCTCGCCTCTTTGCACTTGCGGATAGCTTTCTTTTCAGAAAGCGCCCCCGCCGCAGGCCTTACAGTCCTTCCTACCACATCTAGAAGGATGCCATGTCTTAGTCCGATCGGACAACATGACGGTAGTATCCTACATAAATCGCCAGGGCGGCCTTTCCTCCCCACGCCTCTTCAGGATGGCAAAGAGCCTACTGGAGTGGGCACATTGCCACTTGCGCTCCCTAAAAGCAGCGCACATACCGGGCAAACTGAACCAGGGAGCAGACATGCTGTCTTGG
>NW_015548236.1:109237-110289 GCF_001515605.1 Sinocyclocheilus anshuiensis | reverse complement strand
TTCAGAATGACCACTTTGAAACAGATCCTCTCGCTAATTCGCCCAGGGGACTGGTTCTTCTCTCTGGATCTGAAAGACGCTTACTTTCACATTCAGATAGCCCCCCGTCACAGGTGCTTCTTGAGATTCGCCTTCGAGGGAGTGGCATATCAATATACGGTCCTGCCGTTCGGGCTGTCTCTGGCCCCACGCATTTTACGAAGTGCATAGATGCGGCTCTCTCCCTTCCGAGACAGATGGGAATCCGCATTCTGAATTACCTCGACGACTGGCTTGTCTTAGCCCAGTCAGAGGCCGAGCTGATAGCCCACAGATCCTCCCTCCTCAACCACTTAGAGTGCTTGGGGCTCAGGGTCAATTACGCCAAAAGCTCAATGATTCCCAGCCAACGAATCTCATTTCTGGGGGCTATCTTCGACTCAACCCAAATGAGAGCTGTAGCCTCGCCGGAATGTGTCCTGGCTATACAGCGGCTGGCGACCGCCTTCACGATTGGCGTCCCTTCCTCTCAGAGTGTTTCAGAGGAATGCTGGGCCTTATGACCTCTGCATCGCCAGTACTGCAGTTAGGCCTCCTTCGCATGCGGCCTCTTCAACATTGGCTGAAACCCCTGGTTCCATCCCGAGCTTGGCGTCACGGACGCCTTCGTATCAAGGTGGATCAAGCCTGCATCGCAGCCCTTGCCCCTTGGAAGGACCCTTCGTGGTTCAAAGCGTACCCCTGGGGATGATGCACAAAAGGAAGGTCATCTTCACAGATGCGTAAAACACGGGCTGGGGAGCCCTGTGCGACGACAGACCAGCCTTTGGCGCGTGGTCGAGCGAAGAGACAAAGCTGCACATCAACTGCCTGGAAATGCTGGCAGTATGGCAGGCCTTACAGTCCTTCCTACCACTTCTAGAAGGATGCCATGTCTTAGTCCGATCAGACAACATGACGGTAGTATCCTACATAAATCGCCAAGGCGGCCTTTCCTCCCCACGCCTCTTCAGAATGGCAAAGAGCCTACTGGAGTGGGCACATTGCCACTTGCGCTCCCTAAAAGCAGCGCA
>NW_015548236.1:86065-108707 GCF_001515605.1 Sinocyclocheilus anshuiensis | reverse complement strand
CCTCTGAGACAGATGGGAATCCGCATTCTGAATTACCTCGACGACTGGCTTGTCTTAGCCCAGTCAGAGGCCGAGCTGATAGCCCACAGATCCTCCCTCCTCAACCACTTAGAGTGCTTGGGGCTCAGGGTCAATTACGCCAAAAGCTCAATGATTCCCAGCCAACGAATCTCATTTCTGGGGGCTGTCTTCGACTCAACCCAAATGAGAGCTGTAGCCTCGCCGGAACGTGTCCTGGCTATACAGCGGCTGACGACCGCCTTCACGATTGGCGCGTCCCTTCCTCTCAGAGTGTTTCAGAGGATGCTGGACCTTATGGCCTCTGCATCGCCAGTACTGCAGTTAGGCGTCCTTCGCATGCGGCCTCTTTAACACTGGCTGAAACCCCTGGTTCCATCCCGAGCTTGGCGTTACGGACACCTTCGTATCAAGGTGGATCAAGCCTGCATCGCAGCCCTTGCCCCTTGGAAGGACCTTCGTGGTTCAAACAGGGCGTACCCTGGGGATGATGCACAAAAGGAAGGTCATATTCACAGATGCGTCAAACAAGGGCTGGAGAGCCCTGTGCGACAGCAGACCAGCCTTTGGCGCGTGGTCGAGCGAAGAGACAAAGCTGCACATCAACTGCCTGGAAATGCTGGCAGTATGGCAGGCCTTACAGTCCTTCCTACCACATCTAGAAGGATGCCATGTCTTAGTCCGATCGGACAACATGACGGTAGTATCCTACATAAATCGCCAGGGCGGCCTTTCCTCCCCACGCCTCTTCAGGATGGCAAAGAGCCTACTGGAGTGGGCACATTGCCACTTGCGCTCCCTAAAAGCAGCGCACATACCGGGCAAACTGAACCTTTTTGGATAAGGGTCGCACCCCCTCCACTCTTAAGGTCTATGTGGCAGCTATAGCAGCTTTTCATGCTCCTATAGACGGGATATCGGTCAGCAGGAACAACCTCATTGTTCAATTTTTGAAAGGGTCTAGGAGGTTGAACCCCCCTCGCCCTTCTACGGTCCCTACGTGGGATCTGTCTACGGTTCTGAGGGCGCTCAAAGGCCCCCCCTTTGAACCGCTGTAGTCCGCTGATATTTGACCCCTGTCGCTAAAGACCGCTCTGCTATTGGCCTTGGCATCTTGAATTCGGGCCTAATGACTCCAAGGTCGTCCTGAAGCCTAGGCATGGTTACGTGCCTAAGGTGCTCTCTACTCCATTCAGAGCACAGGTAATCACGCTCTCTGCGCTCACCCCCTTGCAGGCGGACCAGGAGCTAAATCTGCTCTGTCCTGTCAGGGCATTAAAAATCTACATTGACCGCTCCGCCTCCTTTAGGCAGTCGGAGCAGCTCTTTGTATGCTTTGGTGGCCGCACCAAGGGGCTTCCGCTCACAAAGCAAAGACTATCCCGTTGGATAGTTTACGCAATAGCTCTTGCATACTCCTCCTTGGGCCTTCAATGCCCAAGCAGGCATTCCACGAGAGGCATGGCCTCATCCTGGGCATGGTCCAGTGGTGTGTCCATTGCAGAAATTTGTGTGGCGGCCGGCTGGTCCTCGCCATCCACCTTTGTCAGGTTCTACAATGCTGTGCAAAGCTCTAAGAACGATTGTGTAAGGCCGGGCTCGACCTCTATGAGTTAGCCCATTTCTTTGCCTCCTCTTGACCCCGAAAAGAATCTGGGTCTCTGCCTATGGCCTGCTTCATTGCAGTTGATCTACAGGGCCCCCTTCTGGACGCCCTGGACAATTACTTATAATTCGTTCATCTACCATAGCACGGTGTGATTGAATAGGTTCCCATAGCGTCTAGCGACACAGTACGAAGTGAAGTATCGAAAGGGAACGTACTCGGTTACTAACATAACCTCGGTTCCCTGAGATACAGGAACGAGTACTGCGTAGCTAGCCGTGCTATGATGCTGCACGACTCTGTCGTCGCTTCAGTCGATATGAATCAGTGATCCTATGCCGAGCACCTGCTTATATAGCCAGATGCCCCGCCCATTTTGGCGGGCTCAGGCGCGTTGCTTCACCATAGGCTTGCATTGGTTAATTTCTGAAACAATGGCAGTGCAGATGCACTGCTGTGATTGAAAAAAAGGCTTCAGTAAATCGGAGAAAAGGAGTTTCCCGTAGCGTCTAGCGACGCAGACTCGTTCCCGTATCTCAGGGAACCGAGGTTACGTTAGTAACCGAGTACGTTTTACTACACTAACCATAGTTTAACAGTAGTAAAACTGTGGTTATACAAATGGTAATCAATACACCAAAAAAAATAGTTATTACATTTTTACTACAATAAAACCATGGTTAATTTTCGTAGACATCACTAACAGGTAAAGTCAAATATAATGAGTAGCTAGTCTAATATTTCGCGAAATGCTCTACTCTAGACTTCATTTTTCTAGTGAACGAGCTGTGGACACTGATGACTTGCCTGAGGAAAATGAAATGCTACGTTGCATTTTGTTTACAGCTTGAAAACAAAATGTCACATAGCATTTCATTTTCCTTTCGTTTTATTGACGTCCACCGTTATACCCCTACCGTTAACGTGAATGTGCGGCAGTGTCTGAAAGAGACATAAATAAACATGCAAGTTTTTGTCAAAAACAACAATAGCATATGGTATATATCCTTGCACTTGCCTTTCGTTGGTTTTGATTGCTTCTATTGTCCTCATTTCTAAGCCTCTTTGGATAAAAGTGTCTGCTAAATGACTAAATGTAATGTAGCCTAAATGTAAATGTATTCTTAGAGAGGAAATGCTCCAAAAATCCACAAAGGGGGCCTCTAGTGGAAGAAACAAAAAAACAAGAGTGGCAGGTTATGTGTTGGAAATATCTATAGACAATATGATAAACCTAATTGTAAATTACCTGTGAAATGTACCTTTTACTCAAATCAAGTGTAGATTTAATGTTGTGATCTGAGATGAATCATTCACTTCCTGTGGCTGTTCTTAGTTAAAAATGGTCATTCAAAAGGGTTGAAAATCACTTCAAACATGTTTCATATTAAACATTTGAACGTTAAACAGTTTTTATGTTTTAATAGTCAGGAAACATGCATGGATCTTTCAACTTTTAGTTTGCACAGTTTTTTTATTTGTACACAGAATTGTGCAGTAGGTTAAAGGTGACGAGGATGTTTTGGGAAGGGACAATGATCTTCATTCAGAGGAGCAGTAGTGGTGGTTGTGCTTGTTGATCAACAAGCTTCAGTTTTGGATCGTTCCTGTAGCGTTCAAGCAGCAACTCTTTTTCTCTTCGCTCCTTCTCCTTCCGTATTTTCTTCTGCTCCTTTTTCTTTGCCTTCTCTTCTGCCCAGGTGAACAGAAAAAGTGGCATTTTTCTTTTGCTCTTTGGCTTTTGCTGGACATTCACATTGTGCTGGGTCTCATTTTTGGGACCTTCAGGAGAGGTTACACAGAACAGCTTCATCATGTGCTCATCCATCTCCTTGTTTTTCTGAGAGGCGTCATCCAAATGCCCTTCTATGGCCTTGGAGTCTCCCATTTCATCAGGGTTATCTTTCACTTCCTCAAATCCCTGGGCCTCCACCACTTCACTCACCCACACTTCCTCCAGCACCTCGCAGTCACTCTCCAACCAAGCTATCATCTGTCTCGGTTTCATTTCAGCCTCCAGCGGTCGGGGGCTTTCAGACTTAGGTAAGTCACAGGCCCAAAAGGTCTTCCCTGTGTACTCCACATACTCGGTCTCCTCATCCTCTATGTCGATGAGAATGAGTTGTGGAGGCGGCTCAAACAGGGAAAAAGTGGACGGCTGAGGCTTCACCGGGCTGGGAGGACACACTTGAGTTGAAGAACGTTGCAGATCAGCAACTTCATCAGATTCAGGAGTGGGGCTCGGAGGAACCACCAGTTGTCTGGGAGGACTCACTTGGGAGCGTCGGAGGGAAAACAGTTCATCAGGTGCTGGAGTGGGACGTGGAGGAACTGCCAACGGTTTGGGAGGATCCACTTGAAGAGGAGACCATGGCAGGGACACTTCCTCTGGTGCAGGAGCTGGATTTTGAGGATGCATGGGCGGTCTGGTCACTGGTGGCAGGGTCTTGAAGCGAACAGCTGGTACAGGAAGGTCTTCAGAGACACTTGGAAGCACCGGAAGTTCTCCTTCTATTGGCTTCAAGAAGGAATATCTCACTGGAGGACTGACTAGAATTTGCTGAGGTTTGACCTCCACAAGAAGTGGAGTTGGCTCAGTGGTCTTTTGTTCCTTCAGTTTTCTCTCCTTCTTTTTTATTTCTCCAGCCTCTCTATTCTCACTTCCTCCCTCAATCAACTTGTCTAGACTCTGCATCTCTGTGAATTTGGCAGACTCTCTTTTTTTCTGCGGCACATATCCTCTATCCTTTATCTTTTCAAGGCTAAGTGTTTCTCTTTCTTTTTCAGCCTTGTCTTTATGACTTCCTCCCTCATTCATCTCTCTCTCTTTCTTCACCTTTCTCTTCGCCTGTCTTTCCTTCTCTTTCTCTTCATACTGTAAAAATGATGTTTCAAGTTCGTAAATAAAGATTATTGTAGTAAATTATACAAGACAATACTATTTCAATCTTTCTTTTTCAAAATTTCACATTTAATTAAATGTGTTGATGTTTCTTTGTATTTAATAGTGAAATTTACTAGCAATTACTGAATGAAAATTGGTTCTAAACTCTTTTTTTTTCAGTGCAAGTTAGTACTTCTCAGCTAAGTTACCTGGCGGCGTCTCCTCCTGCACTTCCTGTTTTTGGCAGTGAAGTGGAAGGCCTCACTCTCACCCGCCTTCGTCAACGATGCCTCTGGAAGTTTCTCTAGTGCCGCCCGTTCTTGCGCTGCACATTGCTGTGCCCTCAAAGGTGTCTCCCTTCTGCGCAAGAAGTGAGCAATACGCTCAAAAAGTGGTCTAAATACACTGCTAAACAGTGCCATTGTGGACACTGAATGCTGCAAGTGAATTCAATATTTGTCGTCAATATCTGCAGAAAGTCACGAAAGTAGCTTTCGATCTTTTCACTCCTAACACACCAACAGAAGACAATTAGTCAGAACAGCAGTTTAGAGCTGCCAGAACGGAATCTCCATTATGATGTCACAACAGTGAGCTGAACCCTGAGAACTCGGAACTATATGAGCAGCTCAGGAGAGAAGCAGTAAATACATCAACACTATAGTGGCTCCATATTAAATACTGACTGTGTCCTAAACTCTCCTCTTGTTTCTGAAAATTAAAAGATAATAGAAAAAAAAAACCTGATCACTTTTAAGAGGCCAGATTGGACAGAAATTAAACATTTAAACAGATATTCTAACAGGCCTGTAAAACATTTCACTCTACTTTAAATGTAAAATAATAATAGTAATAACAACCAAAGTTATTAAACTTGTAAATTAATTTAACTTTATTTATTTATTTGTTACATTATATAGTCAGTGTTACAGTTAGACTGGTATTGGTTGGTTTTAGAGGGGTTTTGGCACTAGCTGGAAGACCACCTTAAACCACAGTGACCACAGTGTGCATGTACATAAACACTACATGAGAAAATACAGTAGAAGACTTCACAGAGAAGTCAAGGAACAATAAATAAATACATACATACTGTATATACATAAATAACCAACCTCCCAAAATTGTATAACAGAAATGTTTTTTCCATATTAGATGATAGCACTTCTCTTTTGATTGCTACAAAATACAGACATATTAAAAATATATCACATCAGCCATAAGCCATTATCAGATTGTAACCTTTTAAGACAAACCATTCAGTAATTAATTTCTGTCTGTATACATGCTGAGTGAAGAAGAAACTAAAAGTGACAAAATGTGATATTGTTTGTTACACATTTGTTACACATTTGTCAATAATATCTAAGCAAGACAGCGGATGATCACTCTGACATACTGATACATACTAATTTTACTACCTTTATTTAAACTAATAATAATAATATACTGCGCCACTAAAAATGTGCTTTCTAAAGGAGGTTGGTTAGTACTTACATGTTACTTTTTAGTACTTACCAATAGAAACAGATCCTCTCTTCCTTCACTCTCACTGGAGCTGAGCCATTAATGTCCTTGAATAAATACCAATAAATAAAGAGTGCCACAGCATTTCAGTTTCATTACATGTCTCTGCTGTTCACACAAGTGACAGATTATGATACGTAAATTAAAACTCTATAACAATGGTCATATTACCACAACTAAAACCATAAAAATAAAATAAGAATGACTTGTACAAAAGAGGAGGAGAAAAAAATCAAACCTGTTCTTTCTCCCTGTATGCTCTGGCATCATGGGCAATCATCCACCTGCTCTTTGTCTGTTTGCAAATCAGAGTGTTGTTCTTTAAGTCAGCTGGGTTTTCAATCTTTTAGATGCATGGACCCTCAAATAACAGGACTATCCTCATGCAAGGGTGCTCCTTCCTAAAATGTAAAAGACAGCTATGCATTTACATGTAGAAAACCCTATTTTTATACTGTGAAAATTAATATTATAAATGTGTTAAATATTATTTGGAAAATATTCTGTTTCATTACATTATCACATTACATTATTTATCATTACATTGCATTACTTACATTCTACTCACTATAGTAGCCTGTAAATGCATTTATGGTGTATATATTTACATATTTTATGTATCTATTTACAGTAATATACTAAATATTACTGTAATAAATATTTACGGTAATATATTTACAGTAATTTATTTGAATAATTTTAATCTAATTTAGTAGATTTTAGTCATTTTTAATTTTAATCTAATGAATCTAATTTAATTTTAGTTTATTACATTATTTATTTATTTATACACATTTTTCACTGTTTTCTATGTACCCTACTCCCTTGTGGTCCTTTAGGAGTCACCAGATGACAGCTTGAAAACCCCTACATTACGTTATGGTCCAGTCCAGTAAATAAGAATAAGTTACTAGGATTTTTTCCCTCGTTTGATTATTTGTTTTAAGCGTATTTATTTCACTCCCCTCGTCTGTGTTTGTTCCATACTGTCTTTATGAATGAGTCACTCGTTCATTCTACCGATTCTTTCAAAACCCCGATTCATTCAAGTTTGACGTTCTGAAGCTTTTTAAAAGTAAACCATTTAAAACGGACGTTTATTTGTCACGTGAAAGACAGAAAATAACGTATCCTTCTGTCTGCAATCGCCGAAATGGACAACAGGGTACATCCCGATCCGGTACAGTCACAGTGAACAGTTTTTACAAATAAGATATTGTTGTTAATATTACATATCTGAATTATATTCTAACAGTAATGAAATGCTAGTTTGATCTTTGTTTCGCTGAACACGTCAGGCGAAGACTGGATGGCTGGAGTTTCAGCGCAAAAATACCGATATCGAAGGACAAAGGGTAATTTTACAGCTTTTTTCTGTACTAAAACAGCGCGTGCAATTAAAATGTAATTAATAATAATACTAAACATTTAAAAAAAAAAATAAGTAAAGAGCCGTTCCTTTTTATATTCACTGTTGTCTGTGAAACAGCTGTAGCCTAACGTTACTCCCTGTTGAAAAAAAAATAATAGACACCAACCACACCATCACAAAATCTGTAATGGTTTTTTTACTGGTTATAATAGATGTGGTATTGGCTTTAATGGAAACTGTACTGGACCCTGTGGGTTTCTATTGGTAATTGGTTGCCTTCTATTGGTGGCTTAAAACCACTAAATTGTAATGGAATATGTCCCAAAACACACTACAGAAAACCATTTTTAATGGTTAAAAGTTGGTGGCTTGTAATGTTTGTAATGGAAAACATTAAAATTCTTGTGATGGTTTCTATTGTTTTGTTTTTTTCAGTAGGCAGATGAAAGCAGGTAGCGAAATGACAGTAAACCCGACCACTTTATTTAGCGTTCATGTAAACTACATTCAGATTCATCAATCGGAGTGAATTCAGTCCGATTGAACCAAAAATTGTGCATGTAAACATAGCCAGTGAGTGATTGAGGGCTTTCTGTTTGGATATATAGAAAAACTACTTGAAGCTCTTCTTCCGTTTCCTGATAATAAGCTGTGTTGTAAGCGACTCCATAATTGCAGTCCTCCAAACAATCACATTCATTTCACAGGTGAGATAGCGTATGCCTTTATTTGTGCATGTCCATTGGCTTGCATCTTTAGAACTTATACTGTGTACTATTTTAGAAAACCTTATAATGACACATTTCTTTCCTCTTTTAGAAACATGGATTTCTGTTATATTTATGTGAACAGATTTTTCTGATGGTCTTTGTACTGGAAACGCTGGTCAGGTGGTATAATGGCTTCAAGATGTTCTGGAGGGTATTTTTCCCTTTGTCTCTTTCTCTTTTTTAAGGAACTTTCCGTAATAGAATACTGTAAGTTATTTACAAAAGAAAAAAACTAACATGAAAGTAATTGCTTCAGTAGGTGTTTTATTTTTTATTCATTTTACTTGTGATTTTATCATTTTTAGTGATAAACATTAAAAGATATTTAATTTAAATGTGTTTTAGCACAATAATTTGAAAACAAATTCATTCAAAGTGTACTATGTCTGTGAAATGTGCCTTGTAGTCAGTATTTTCTTTAACCTGTTACTTTGTGGCACCCTAACACCCCATCATACAAATCTCTAAATACAACTTCATGGTGTTGCTTTAAAAAAAATAGTTACAGTGTCACTCAATGACTCTTGTGTTAAAATCTCTCCAGAGCAGGTGGAACATCATGAACCTCTTGATCACCCTGACTCTCTTTGTGGGACACAGGGTCACCAGTGATCCCGACGCATTTACAGCTTTCAGGTGTGGAATTCTTAAGTTAAAAGTTGTTAAAAGCTACAACACACAAATAATATTTTATTTACGTACTTATAAAAAACAGCTACTAACCAGCAGAATTAACTACTACTATTACTAACAGCACGTGTTATAAAATTACACTCCACACAAAGCATACTCGCCAGTTCATTTGGGCTTTTCAGATGTCTGCGTTCGATTCGTCTGACCCTGTGTCTTTGTTCCATGCAAGAAATGGACATGACATTGAAAGCCACTGTGCAATCCTTCTCAGAGATGAAAATAATCATTTTTATTAGTGTGGTTGCCATTCTGGTACGTATACATATTTACACTTTAAATCTTTGTTGTTGTTTGTTGCTCAATTAGAGCAATTATGTTGTATTTGCTTTGATTGTTTCTCAGGCTTTTACTGTTGCTGGGGTCGACATGTTCAGTACTACTCTTCCATCAGCCTTTGAGAATCTGTCTTTAACATTTTACACTTTGTTTGTCTGCATAACCCAAGACTCATGGATGGATACCTATAAGATATTACAAGAGTACAACTTACTGCTTTCCAAAAACATTCATCATAATACTCAAGCTTTCTTCTATGTCCAGCATTAAGTCACAGTTACGTTCCTCATGTTTTCCAGAGATGAAACGGGAAACACGTTTTGGACCCTACTGTACTTCTCTACATTCATCCTATCTAGTGGCCTAATGCTTTCAATGTTTGATGCTTGGATACAAGGCAATTTCATTGTAGCACAGAAACAGCAGGCTGAGCAAGAGCGTCTAACAGTTAATGCCTTGTTCAAGGTAAGGACCAGAAATAAGTGTCCTCTGTTGACTTGGGCCATTAAAGACCAATTCACATCACAAAGACAGACGCAGACCAACAGTCAACAGATTACAGTACATCATTTCTCAGACATTGCAAGACTCCACAAACACGGATTCAACATGTTCAATCCGCAAAAATAAGCACCAACCAATGGCAACAGTAGCACACTGGGTAACACACTGATCTGACAAAACCCGACAAATGTGTCAGTGGCCAATTGTTGGTATCTGTCGGTGCAGTGTGAATTGGCCTTAAGAAAACCACCCAGAACTCCTTAAAAACACCCTGGCAACCCCCACCGCTAACCATGCTTAGCTTTGCACAAGGAAGGACCACTCACAATTTCATTATAAATAAAAAAAAATCTATGGAGGCCAAAACAAAGTACCAATTATCACTGTATTAATACAAAAATCAAAAATGTCAAATCAACTTTAAAATTGGCACATTTTAAGGCATTTTTAAAACTCACAAATCATGTTTAAAATGAAGTACATTGTAACATGGTTAGTTTAGTATCTTAGATATACTACTACAGGCTTTGTTAATATTTGTATATTTTTATTTTAGTTAAAGATTTTTTTATTATTTTGTTGTGTTTTTGTCAGAATTATTTATTTTTTAAATATGTCTATATAGTTTGTATTACGCTTTAATTTTTAGATGATTCGTTTTAGTAATTTTTGTTTGTGAACCTAAACGAAACGAAAATGAGAAAATTTGTCTTGGCAACTAGCTGAAATGGAATACGTTTTAAATTTTCTTTTTTTTATTTTAACAGCAATAACCCTAGTAACAAATAATACATTCAAATAAAAAACTGATCAAATTCAGTGAAAATTCAAGCAGTTGGCAACTGGACTAAGGTTTTTTAATGCAATAAAAAATGTTACATTTTAAAATTAATGTGATATTTTATTATTATATTTAACTTACATTTTTAAGTCAATCGTTTTTTTTTTATATATATATTTTTGGCATTTTTGCCTTTCAGATTCAAATAGTACAGTTGGAGAGAGGACTGAAATTGAGGGGGTGGGGGTAGGAAAAGAACCACGAGCTGGGATTGAACCTGAAGCGCAATTGCATTATACAGTAGGGAAAATATTTATTTGATCCCCTGCTGATTTTGTAAGTTTGCCCACTTACAAAGAATTGAAGGGTGTAATTTTTATGGTAGGTTTATTTTAACGTATAGAGACAGAATACCAACCAAAAAATCCAGAACAAACACATTATTTAAAGGTTAGAAATTGATTTGCATTTCAGTGAGTGAAATAAGTATTTGATCCCCAAGCAAATCATGACTTAGTACTTGGTGCAGAAACCCTTGTTGGCAAGCACAGAGGTAAAACGTTTCTTGTAGTTGGTCACCAGGTTTGCACACATCTCAGGAGGGATTTTGATCCACTCCTCTTTACAGATCCTCTCTAAATCCTTAAGGTTTCTTGGCTGTCATTTGGCAACTCGAAGTTTCAGCTCCCTCCACAGATTTTCTATAGGATTGAGGTCTGGAGACTGGCTAGGCCACTCCATGACCTTAATGTGCTTCTTCTTGAGCCACTACTTTGTTGCCTTGGGGTTGTTTCGGGTCATTGTCATGCTGAAAGACCCATCCATGACCCATCTTCAGTGTTCTGGCTGAGGGAAGGAGGTTCTCGTCCAAGATTTTACAGTACATGGCCCCGTCTATTTGCCCCTCAATGCAAAGTCGTCCTGTACCCTTAGCAGAAAAACAGCCCAAAAGCATAATGTTTCCACCTCTGTGTTTGACTGTAAGGATGGTGTTCGTGGGGTCATTGTCAGCATTTCTCTCCCTCCAAACACGGCGAGTCGAATGAGGCAAGATCTTGCACGGAGCTCCAGACCGAGGGTGATTGATGGTTGTTTTGTATTTCTTCCATTTCCGAATAATCGCACCAACAGTTGTGTCCTTCTCACCAAGCTTCTTGCTGATGGTCTTGTAGCCCATTCAAGCCTTGTGCAGATATACAATCTTGTCTCTGACATCCTTTGACAGCCGTTTGGTCTTGCCCATGGTGGTGGGAGAGGTTGGAATGGAAGATACAGATTGTGTGGACAGGTGTCTTATACACCTAACGAGCTGACATTAGGAGTAACTTCTTAAAGCGGCAGGACTAAACTGTGTTCCACATGGACACATAAGCAGTCTGTGGGAGCCAGAATTCTTGCTAGTTGGTAGGGGATCAAATACTTTTTTCACTCACTGAAATGCAAATCAATTTCTAACCTTTAAATAATGTGTTTTTTCTGGATTTTTTGGTTGATATTCTGTCTCTATCTGTTAAAATAAACCTACCATAAAAATTACAGACCCTTCATTTCTTTGTAAGTGGGCAAACTTACAAAATCAGCAGGGGATCAAATAAATATTTTCCCCACTGTATGATGGAGCACATATTTGATCAGTTTTAGGTCTCTTTTTTAAATAATTTTTCTGTTACATTAAAAAATATTTTTCAACAATTAACTTTTAAATGTCTGTTTATTAAACTAATAATTTACTCCATTTTATTTTTAAGTTACACTTCTATTGCTCCATGAAAATCTTGTTTGTGTTCATAAAGCTGAAAACCTTTCATGTTTTAACACATAAACAGGACTCGCCACTGGATGCCAAACTCGAAGCTGCGGACATGATCCATGTGGAAGTGGTGGTTAAGAAAATAAACAAGATCAAGCATCAAAAGCCATTAAGGAGTGGCTATACAGAGAACCTGACTGTAGAGAACTACGAAAATTTAGTCATCGTCATGTTAGCGATACAAAGAAACATGGATGAATACTTCACCATTAAACGAGAGCTACAAAAGTAGGTAGAAAAAAAAATGAAAACACAATTTCCTCTGGTTCTTTCCAGGTACATTTGTGGATACAGACATATTCAGTCAAATGTAGTAGCATCTTCAGTGTCTTGCAGGGCTACAGTGGAGGAGATTAAGCAGCATGATCAGGAGATTACGCAGCTCAAGGAAACTGCCTCCTTGGAGAACATGGTCAACATTGAGATGGCCACTGGAGACATAATCTCCACTATCATCAATTTAAGCAATGTGAGTTCCAGAAATTATCTTTTAATTGAACAGATTATTCTTTAATCAATTAAATATAGCCAAAAATACTGTACATACCTGCTTACTTCAACCTTCAGCTAAAATGAAATCAAGGGTTGGATTCTGTTTCAGGCACATCTTTTGGACACCAGCACAGACTCACCACATCTCAACATGAGCAAGATACTGAAAGCTGGTGAACAAGCAACCTGAGCTCAAGATGACCCATTCCTCACAGAACTGGAAGATCAGAAAAAATACTGTGTACAAATTAACCAATCATAACAAATTGTTGCAAATTAACTTTGTATTTACAGTTTCTGTTTTCAATTTGTAGACTTCTATGTCATACTACTGCAGCTTCTGCATTTAACCGTCAAACTCTTAAGAGTTCTGGAATATTTTGTACATTTGTGTTAGAAATGTGACTGTAGAAAATGTTTTATGTTCAATGACAAATATCACGCATTCTAATTAATCCAAGCATGACATTTCTGTTTTTAAAATTGTACTGAAACTTCCTGTTAATAAAAAATGTGCATGTGAGTCTGAATGTGCAGTAATTTAGTGGTTAATTTCACCCAACAGTTTCTTTGATGGCAACAGCAGGTGTCGGTCCAATTGTAGCCTTTTTCTGGACGAACTGGTATTGTAGGGAAAAGGCAACTTCTTGATTTGAAAACTCTGATGGGGCATGACATAAACTCCAGGTATTCCATTTTTCTTGGCAAGTCCTCTTCAGGGCCTAAGCAAAGAAATAAATGTTTATACTGCAGTTATAAAAAGGAATCTTAAAAACATTTTAACCATGCTTCAAATTAGGATGACTAGTGATGATGCACTGACCACACATATGCAGGTTTACCAGATCAATGTAAATATCCTTTAACAATTATTTGCATATGCAATATTTGAAGTGCAACACATGTGTCAGCAAAAAAACAAAAAAAGTGTTTCTGCATTACTTGCCAAAAATAAATGTGCTTGGATCAAATCGATCTTGAGAACCGGACTGAGTTGGGATCAACCAAATTTATGCAGAGCTTTTCTCACAGTACTGGGGCCTACCCTGTACTATGATGGTAGATTAACAAATTCAGAGTTACAGGATTAGTTTCGAGTTGACAAAACCAAACCACTCCAATCCGGCTTTATTGGTACCATGATGTTGATCATCAACTTTCTTTGTCAACTCGGGCTTTGATCCTGAGTTTGTGGGGTGCATGCACATGAATGCCTGACATCATGGTGAACAGCCAATCACAACCCAGAGCAAGTGATTCACTTTTTGCAAGAGAACCAGCGAGATTCAAAGCTCTTTGTTAAAGTTTAAGAGATTAAAGAATATAAGGAATTTAAATGCATTTAGATTTAAGTACTTGTCCAAAAAAGAGGACAAATAAAGGAAATTATCTTGCTATAAGTGCAGTCACAAGTGAAAATTGAGAAGTTAGTTTATATAGTTGATAATATATAGCGATAGAGACTCGAACATGTAAGGTCACATGTAGCCATTCTTAAAGTGTTATCTATTCATTCTACCACTTATTTATATTGCATATGATCTGTATATATTAATATTCATTTAAAATAAATGCTTTATAATAATTGTTAAACTAAAAGTGCTTGCGTGTATGGATTAATAATAATTGTAATTATCATTAAAGTCAGACAATTTTGTTGCATTTTTTAAGGTACTTTATAGTGACCTTTAATTTGTAGGAAGAAAAACTGGGGGAGTGACTTTTTTTTGCATCAGACGTGTCACTTTGCTCACGTGATTGGTCCAATTTCAGTCTGAGATCTCTTAACCAGAACATAACCTGCCCCCGAGCAGGTTAGTTGTGCAGTGTAAGCTACTGTGGCAATGAACGCAGCTAAAAGCCAAGCCACATTCATGGTACCTAAAACCCAAAATTGGTGCAAACAAAACTGAAACTTACCTTAGCTTCATGGTACAGGCCCCTGGTCCTGGACAAAATCATGAACCTGTGCGTAATACAACTTTCCATCATCCTCATCTATTACTTTAATGACATCTCCTATTTGATAAAAGACACCCTGATCACAAGAAGTGCAGGTTACTGGATAGAAAGTGGCAGACAGAAAAGTACTTTGAACAAACACTTTTGAACAGTAGAAAGGAGCGGATTACCTTGTAGAACCCAGACTCTGATGTGTGACAATTGTTGATACAGACTGGTGCTTTGATAGAAGAGAAAGAAGATTAAAAGCCATTGACACATTTTATTAAACCACGTAAATATTGGAGGGAGAAAAAATTATTCACAAGCCTGAATGAAAAGCACTTACATTTTTCAATTTGAAAATGTGTCGTCTACTCTTTCCTTTGGTTGTGACTTTTTTCTCAGAAGCCGGGCCGGTGTAGTGCCGAAATTTGTACCCTGCCAGATTATGCACCCCCTAGTATTGGTCCATTTCAAAGAAATATGGTCTCCCAAATACATATCCTTAATTTTGAAAACAGTGAATAATTGGTCCTTTATATATATTTTACCAAATCTTACAAAAAAAAAAAACTTACAAGAACAAGAGAAGAAATTGAGCATTTTAAACTAAAATAAGCCAACAAATCTGTCAAGAAAAATATTTAACTGGATTTCATGTCATTCAATTTTAAGAAAGCATGTTTGTTGCATTAGTTTTTTCATGAACCACAATAAAACAGGACTGCACTTTAAACTTTTTAATCCGAGCAAACCTTTACCAATACTTTCTGTTTATTGGCTACACATCATACAAACTGGGAATGTATCAAGTATAGTCTATGAAAGTGCAAATGACAATGTAATGTTAATGGTCATGTTTCCTCAAAAAAAAGAAAAAAAAAGAAAGATAAAATACCACCACCATAAATACTTAAGTTAGGGGGGAAAACGGATGTAAAAACCGGTCGTTACTACACAAGATGATTTAATCAAATATCAAATATGTAAAAACTGGCCATCACTTTCAATGTAAAATTTTCTGGAAAAAAAGAAAAGAAAAGAAAAAAAACCCAGCAAACCTAAATACACCAACTATAATCAACAAATCTACATCTAGTCTTTCTTTTTCCCTTATATCATAATAATGTCAATAAAAGACACCTCTCTATAGGGCCACAGACCTTTCTAACTGTAATGTCATAAAAGACCATCAAAACATGGCAACCTGTTCAGTGTAATACAAAACATGAGGCTGTTGTCAACATGAACCAAAAACTATTCAATCTGATAAAAAGAAACATACTTTTTAGCAAGTGACTATAGAAACTGAATTTTTAGCAATTCATGAATATGTAAGGTTGCTTGTATTTGATTGACACAGCAAACACTTAACATAATTAGGCAACATGTATATAAATAAGAAAAAGTACGAACAAGGCACACCGATGAGCACAGTAAATTAAAGAAAAAAAAGGGGGGAAAAAATCTCTTCCCCACATCTAAAACCTTCCAACAATTATGTATCAGTAATAGAAATATTCTGGTTTAAATACACTTTAAGATCTATCAACAGTGTTGGAGTTACATTTTAAAGACATTGCTTTTGTTTTACAAACTAAGCGATGATGTGGTAACCGATAGCATAACACAGATGCGGTCTATACATCTTAAATTGTATTTAACCTAGAAAATTCCTTGAAAAGCCTCTTGGTTACTGCACAGTATGTTTTGTCAGTGAGGGATGTGATTGGCCTTCTGCAAAGGTTTGATAATTGGTAAACAGATGATTAATTTGGCATCATATGCCGTACATAAAATGAGACAAAAGAACTGTTTTTGTTGTTAAAGAGAATGACTTTCTATGTAATATGACATATACATAGTTCGGCACACAAACGAAAAAGGAAAAGCACTGTTGTTATCTCTCTATTGCTTCAGAAGACCTGTGAAGTGTCTTTATGCATATATATGCGTTATTCGTGAGGCCAAATTAAATACACAACACAGGATAATCAGAGGTATTGTGTGTAGTAGTCACAATAGATAAGGTAATAAATGCCCTCACATTCTCAGGAGTGTAAATTTACATGAAGTGTAACCTTTTGGAAGCGAACAAGGTCTTCTGCAGGACAATATGTTGAAGAACAAACAGTTTGAAGATTTCAAAACACTCCTTATTTTTAACATGAAATGTGCATTGTGCAATCTGCACTTGCATTAAATGTGACTTAAATTAAATAAAAAGAACATTAGTGTTTTTAAATAAAGCAATAAATTGGCATTGCTAAATAGGAGAACTGTAGAATTAAAAACAAAACAGGGCAAAAAGTTCAGGTCTTAATAGTGGCTTCACACTGTTTCACTGTCACTGTAAGAGCCAAGAAACATTGGATTGATGCTTTCATGTATTTTCTTCTGCACGTAAACATTCCTTTTTCTTTTTAGAAAGATACAACTGTCAAAAATTCATCCATTTCATTTCCATTCATTTGAACTTAAAAGAAAAAATGACTTTCCAATCTAATACAGATGGAGCTTTCTCTCATGGCACCCACAGCAAGATTTCTAGAAATGGCCAAAGTGGCCTTGCTCGGCTTGAAACGAAAACCTGAAAATGAGACTTCCCTATGATGATGTATGTTCATTTCTCCAATCATTTAGAGTGCATAAACTCCGCCTCTTTCTTACAATCGACTGCAATCAACACAGCAGTGGATAAAACCAAGGCACCACCTAACATTTTTTTTCTTTTCCAAATATCCATTTCACTCAGATGTACACCACAATATGGAATAAAATACCTGTCGCTACTTCCATTTCAATGCGAGTTTAATACTTTGCAACATTCACTTATAACTGTATTCTTATGTGCACAGAAATGGTTCTTACACGAAATTTCCACCTGATTACTCTCAACAGGTAGGCATGTAAATTTGCTCTTACTGTCTTTCTAATGTTAATGAATCCAGATTATTCTACATACAAAATAAAGACCTTTTATATAGGCCTAACAACAAATTTTTATGCAGAACCCATTGCAGATCTAAAATGTGTCATTTTTTTAATGCTAAATCATTTTTGGGTCACTCAGCTGTTCAAATTTCCAAGTCCGTATAAACTTTTCGGCTTAAACCATTTCATGTTTCTAAGGCCACCAGGACTGATTTTTACATACATACATACATACATACAGTTTTAGTTGGTTCTAAATTTTATGTTAAATGTAGAAAACAATCGAAGTTCTAAGATATTAGTGAATTATGATTTCTGTGCAAAAACATTCATACACACACAAATACGGTTAGTGAATGAGACCCACTCTTCTCTCATCTACTTTCATAAGCTTGAATCTGACCACAATTTCTTGTTTCTTCCACCAGACACGGTGCAACACACAACTAAGACAAGTCCCGTCTAACCCCAATGCACCTGGCTCATTCTTCTCCATTTCTGAACAAGCAATTCTGCTTTTATTTAGTGTTTTGGCACGATAAGAGCACTCAGTTGGTAAACATAATTAGACTTTTTCCTCACACTAGGTGCACTTCTTCCTCCCACTCTAAGGAGAGGTCGGTTACCTGCGGATCCCGATCAGTACTGCTCTCCAGACAAACTGCGCTAGTGAGATCTACACTGCCACTCGAACCCTCCAAGTCTGGCTCTGCTTT
Organism: Sinocyclocheilus anshuiensis; assembly: GCF_001515605.1. Taxonomy (NCBI): domain Eukaryota; kingdom Metazoa; phylum Chordata; class Actinopteri; order Cypriniformes; family Cyprinidae; genus Sinocyclocheilus; species Sinocyclocheilus anshuiensis. The sequence continues at coordinate 90,380 of NW_015548236.1, read as the reverse complement.
AGGAGGTTGTGCATCATCCACACATTCTAGCTCCAAAAGCTGCGATGCCAACACGTCTGTGCTCTCTTTCATTACCGATAGGGAACCCTGCTCAGGACTCCCCACCTCATTCTCCTCGTCCTGGGTTTTGGCAGATTGTCCCTCTCCAAAAACGGGTAGCTCGGGACTGGCATCTGCGGCGGCTGAGGGAATCAGTGCAATGCTCTGTGGATTCATATCGTGGAACCAGGCCATAATGTTGCCAAGCAGGTTGGCATTGGTGCAAGGGTCCAGGCAGTCTGGGTCACTAGGGGTGAAGGCGTTACCCAAGGCATCAGGGTAGGAACTCATGTTAAAGGGTGTATAGTGGCTGGTAATGTTGCCCAGTCTAAATGTCCAATTACATGTAAAACTTTTCGGCTTAAACCATTTCGTGTTTCTAAGGCCACCAGGACTGATTTTTACATACGTGTGCAGTTTTAGTTGGTTCTAAATTTTATGCTAAATGTAGAAAAAAAATCCAAGTACTAAGATATTAATGAATTTTCTGTTCAAAAACATTCATACACACAAATACGGTTAGTGAATGAGACCCACTCTTCTCTCATCTACTTTCATAAGCTTGAATCTGACCACAATTTCTTGTTTCTTCCACCAGACACGGTGCAACACACAACTAAGACAAGTCCCGTCTAACCCCAATGCACCTGGCTCATTCTTCTCCATTTCTGAACAAGCAATTCTGCTTTTATTTAGTGTTTTGGCACGATAAGAGCACTCAGTTGGTAAACATAATTAGACTTTTTCCTCACACTAGGTGCACTTCTTCCTCCCACTCTAAGGAGAGGTCGGTTACCTGCGGATCCCGATCAGTACTGCTCTCCAGACAAACTGCGCTAGTGAGATCTACACTGCCACTCGAACCCTCCAAGTCTGGCTCTGCTTTAGGAGGTTGTGCATCATCCACACATTCTAGCTCCAAAAGCTGCGATGCCAACACGTCTGTGCTCTCTTTCATTACCGATAGGGAACCCTGCTCAGGACTCCCCACCTCATTCTCCTCGTCCTGGGTTTTGGCAGATTGTCCCTCTCCAAAAACGGGTAGCTCGGGACTGGCATCTGCGGCGGCTGAGGGAATCAGTGCAATGCTCTGTGGATTCATATCGTGGAACCAGGCCATAATGTTGCCAAGCAGGTTGGCATTGGTGGAAGGGTCCAGGCAGTCTGGGTCACTAGGGGTGAAGGCGTTACCCAAGGCATCAGGGTAGGAATTCATGTTAAAGGGTGTATAGTGGCTGGTAATGTTGCCCAGTCTCATAAGGCTGTCTCCCAGCTCCAGAAGCTCAGAGCTGCTCATGGAAGCTCGGGGGGGATCCGCAGTATGGGGCACAGAATCCAGTCTAGAGGGCAGAGAGGAACCACTGGCACCAACAGAGGCATCGTTACTGAGCACATCCTGAGGCTCGGGGTCCAAGGCCAGCCCGGACTCCTGTAGGGACAGCTGAATAGCCAACAAAATATTGGGGTCATCTTCATCCAGAGACCCAAGTTCCTGAGGGATAAAAAAGGTTCAAATTCTCAATATATGCTCTTTGACTCATTTTTAAGCTACAATACCATTCAAATGTATGGGGTCAGTAAGATTTTTTTAAAGAAATTATTACTTTTATTCAGCAAGGATGCATTAAAAAAAATTCATCAACACATTAATAATGTTACTAAGGATTTCTATTTCAAATAAATGCTGCTTTTTAACCTTCAATTTATCAAATAATTCTGGGGAAAAAAAAATGCATCACAGTTTCCACAAAAATATTAGGCAGCACAACGGTTTTTAACAATGATAAGAAATGTTTCAGCATGCTAGAATGATTTCTGGAGGATCATGTGACACTAAAGACCAAAGTAATGGCTGCTGAAAATTCAGCTTTGCCATCACAAGAATAAAATACATTTTAAAACATATTCAAATAGAAAACAGTTATTTAAATTGTAGTAAAATTTCACAATACTGCTTTACCATGCTTTTGATCAAATAAATGCAGCCTTGGTGAGACTTTTTCCCAAAAACATTCAAAAAATCCTACCAACCCCAAAATGTTCAATGGCAGTGTATGTTTTTAAATGTCGTTTCATGTTTAAATAGCATATAAAATATTTTCTGGTTTATGAAAATGTATACAATATTTTGTTTAATTTAGCAATTTCGTTGACTAAATTTAGATGCCATTTTATAGTAAATTTGACAAAAATGAAAATATATGAAATAGTAACTAAATTATTTTATTCAAAATACAAAAATATGACCAAAACAAAATGGAAAAATTAACGCTGCATCAGGTTTAGGGCTGCAAAACGATTAATCGCGATTAATAACATTCAAAATAAACGTTTATGTTTACATCCTATATGTGTGTACTGTGAATATTTATTATGTATATATATATATATATATATATATATATATAAATACACACACATACATGAATATATTAAGGAAAAATATGTTAGATTGATATATATAAAATATTTATATTTATATATAATATAAATTATATACTGTGTATTTATATATACATAATAAATACACACAGTACACACATATAGTATGTAAATATAAACGTTTATTTTGAATGCGATTAATCGTTTTGCAGCCCTAATCAGGTTAGAAAATCTTTACATATAAACAGTATATTCACCGTGGAGATCCCATGCCTTGGTGTATTGCCTCCCTCATGTGTTTCTGTAGACACAAATTGCACATACAGAAATTTCAAACTCTGTAACATCGCCATAAAGCAGCTCTTTCAGTTAAGTCTATCCTAACTTTATGTGGGGTCACTATCTCTGTCAGGAGCTTTACCTAAAGTGTTGTCATTGGAGTCATGTGGTTCAGGGGTGTTACTGCGGAGGCTGTGCAGTCTGAGAAGGTCTCCTCTACGTCTCTGCCTGTGTCTCCGTCTGTACTGGAAATCTGAGTATTCCTGCAGTAACCATCAACCTCAGTTTAATTACAAATATACATGATTTGTTGTCAAGGAGCAGTAACTAAAGGGTTAGTTCACCCAAAAATGAAAATTAGACTGTTTTACTCACCCTCGAGGCATCCTAGGTGTATATGACTTTCTTCTTTCAGACGAATCCAGTCGGAGTTATATTAAAAATTGTCCTGGCTATTCCAAGCTCTATCATTGCAGTCAGCGGGTGTTGCAGTTGAACAGTCCACAAGTCATCAAATAAAGCGCGCGCATTCATAATTAACGTGCCTCACACCGCTCCGGGGGGGGTGCGGGGGGAAAATAATCAAACTTAATAAACACTTTTCTCTCACTTCCGTTATCTGTCATACGCGGAAGGCGATCCGGCGGATGACGTAAGACGCTGCGTGATTAATGACAAACGCAGAGAGAGAACAAAACAAAACACCGGTCATGAATTAATGAATTAGAAGTACAAAACAAGGATTTGTAAAGAGAAATGTCGGAGGATTTCGATATATAAACCAAGAGGAGACTGGTTTTCCATTGCTAAAGTAAAGAAACTTTACTTCCTTTGCTCCTATAAACAAACTCGCGAGACTAGCATATCTCAGAGGCGCACGCTCTGCATACGTGCTCCGTCATCCACCGGTAGGCCTGTCGCGATAATTAAATAACCGTCGAATCGCGATTATTTGATATAACCGCGGTTGTTTCAGACAACTGCGATTATTGTACTTTTTATACGACACAAGGGGGAGTCATACACCAAAAGAAACAGAAGAGCATCAGTTTGCTTTTCATGCACTGTATAGCCTATACAGGGCTCCAGACTCATTCTTCCTACTGGTCGCTCTTTTGCAACTAACTTTCTCAACTAACTTTCTCAGCTGGTCGCACGAGCACATGATTTGGTCGCAATATTTTTTTTTGCTCTACAACATGGGATTATTCAATGTGTGCTGATAAACTTTTATCATAGTTTATAGTTATATGGAAACGAAAGTGATTAACATTCAACCCGTTCTTTATCATCAGTAGTATTATTTGTGATTTAAATGTTGTGAATGGGTGAATGTTTCTTTCTCTTTTGCTGTGTTAAGCCGCAGGCTTCAGATGCTTTCACTTTCGAATTCGCGATCTTGTTGTCACTGTTTTGCTTACATACATCTACACACCTTTCATTTTTTTAAGACTAAAACAAAATATGGATTCATTGTTATTCTTAATTAAAAAGCACAACAACAATAAACCAGCAAGAACGAATAAGATTAGGCATGGCACACACCACATGCTGTATTATATACCGACTAATAAATTACAGAACGTTTAGCAAACACTGAGGAATCAAATAAATA
>NW_015548236.1:81313-81652 GCF_001515605.1 Sinocyclocheilus anshuiensis | reverse complement strand
AACTTTTATCACTTTTATCATAGTTTATAGTTATATGGAAACGAAAGTGATTAACATTCAACCCGTTCTTTAGTATTATTTGTATTATTTGTGATTTAAATGTTGTGAATGGGTGAATGTTTCTTTCTCTTTTGCTGTGTTAAGCCGCAGGCTTCAGATGCTTTCACTTTCGAATTCGCGATCTTGTTGTCACTGTTTTGCTTACATACATCTACACACCTTTAATTTTTTAAGACTAAAACAAAAGATGGATTCATTGTTATTCTTAATCAAAAAGCACAACAACAATAAATCAGTAAGATACAATGACAAACTAGCTTACAAAACGTTTATTAACAA
>NW_015548236.1:80564-81075 GCF_001515605.1 Sinocyclocheilus anshuiensis | reverse complement strand
TATACTCTCTAAGCGCTGTTTCGTTATGCTTTCAGTTTCGTTTGCCGTTTGATGTTTCTCATATGCAACAGAAATTGTAGCGCTTATGAGTTGATCAACGCGGTGGTCGCGCCAATGCGACAGCACACAAAAATTTAGTCGCACAGGCAGAAAAAATGGTCGCAGTCTGGAGCCCAGCTATATAATCTGAAGCCATTCCATATCTTAATGTGAGGGACAGAATTTAGGTTTACAGAAACTCATCTTCCTTCTGCTGCAGCTGTCAGTCACCACAAACACAGTATTGATATTCTGTAGTGGTGTAGAAAAAAATAGCGCTGGTGTTGGATCGGTATTGGACAATTCTTAGAATTTGGAATGCTCTATGTAATCTTACACTGCAAAATAATAACTCGGAAAGATTAAAAGATAACATCATAATTATTTACTGAACCCTTAAATTGATCAATTATATAATGAAAGCCATAAAAACAGACAATTAATCGTGATAATCGGCATAATCGCCAAAGCC
>NW_015548236.1:80059-80229 GCF_001515605.1 Sinocyclocheilus anshuiensis | reverse complement strand
TCGCCAAAGCCCTAAAACAGACAATTAATCGCAATAACCGTGACTATTTTTTAGACAATTAATCGTAAGCCAAATTTCATAATCGTGACAGCCCTATCCACCGGATCGCCTTCCGTATTTGACGGATACCAGAAGTGAGAGAAAAGTGTTTATTACGTTTGAAATATGGA
>NW_015548236.1:71269-79755 GCF_001515605.1 Sinocyclocheilus anshuiensis | reverse complement strand
ATAGATGCGCGCGCTTTATTTGACGACTTGTGGACTGTTCAACTGCAACACCCGCTGACTGCAATGATAACACTTGGAATAGCAAGGACAATTTTTAATATAACTCCAACTGGATTCATCTGAAAGCAGAAAGTCATATACACCTAGGATGCCTCGAGGGTGAGCAAAACATAGTCTAATTTCCATTTTTGGGTGAACTAACCCTTTAAGTCAGGGGTGCCCAAACTCGGTCCTGGAGGGCCGGTGTCCTGCAGAGTTTAGCTCCAACCCTAATCAAACACACCTGAACCAGCTAATCAAGCTCTTACTAGGCATACTAGAAGATTAGTTGAGGCAAGCTGGAGCTAAACTCTGCAGGACACCGGCCCTCCAGGACCGAGATTGGGCAGTCCTGCTTTAAGTAAAAGATAGATCCTTAAAAAATGGACAGACTCTCACAAGAATACTGACTGACTTCAATATTACAAGCAGTGAATAAAACCGTATCCTGCGTCTCTAATCCTTACTACTAATATGGATTAAAATAAAATAAAGTGACCCTACAACATATTTGGACACTCAAGTCACACTTAAAAATGTATTTCTTGTAATTATATAACAAAATGTCTAACCACAGTTTTAAAAACACTTTTCAAGCAAAACACTCCACAAAATTACGTTTTTTTTTTATGTTTTAGAATTTAAAAAAAAAACGTAACTACTGTAAGTATTTGGATATTTTCTGGTTGTAACGCTTTAGTTAAAATGTAGTAGAACATGTTCATGGTTAATACAATGAACTACACTGGTGGTTCAAGACTGACAACCGGATTCATTTTTTAAAAGTAATTGAAAAAAAAATAATAATAATTTTAGAAGGCTGATGTTAGTTTTGAGAAAATATGTGTAGCACCATTTTTTTGCAGATGCCTCTTAGTTTAATATGTAATTATCCATTGCAATAGAATTCATACTTTTTAAGAATGATTGAGTGTCCAAATCCTTTTTGAGGCCACTGTATTTAGGCATTAAAAAATTAAGAAAAAAAATATTAAAAAGCTAATATTATAATAATTTTGCAATTGTTAGAAAGACTGAATGCATGACAAAGCAACCTACAACAGTGTCCACATTTCAAGAACGGTGAAGTTGACCACAGGACAGGAATTCTGGTTTATTTAAGCATTTAGGCTGAGTAACGGTATAGTCCTTAATCTGGAATATTCCAGGAGATGACCAGCCTTAACAGCTAAACATCAGATTACATTTATTTTGACAGCATCATATATTACGTCATACTGGACATATGAATGACTATAAAATTGATGCTGCACCAAATTTTGTGAACTAAGAATTGTTAACTAAAGAATGTTTTGTTATTTTGTCTTCAGCAGTACCTGCGGCTGGCCTCCTGCATTGTAATTGCTCTCACGCTGTGCATTTGATCCCCGTACTGGGTTATTCCTCACCATCTTTGGACACAGAATGAGATTCAGTGACTGCTAGTACTTTACAACAACACACAACTCTCCTACATTATTACAAGGACATCTCAGAGAGTCAGAGGGCATTAACAGACTAGTGAACTACAACTCTGGCTGGCTGAGCTTTGCAATAGCAGAGGTTAGTTAAAAAAAAAAAAAATGTAAACACAGGAGCAGTAATGCAGTAATACCTCAGGAGAGGCAAATCCCAGATACTCCCAATCCCACGTCCCACCAGCAAAACTGCAAAAGAGGAAAAAAGTACTGGGGCTGTAGGGTTTTATTTCTGTTAGTATAATATATTTTGGACATGGTACCAAAGTAATATCAAAGTATTATAATACCATCATAGTGTTCTTCAACGAGATGCAATATGACCATTAGGGCTGTGCGATATTGAAGAAAAATGCGATATGCGATAACTCATAAAATAATGCGATATTCGATACGATAATGCTTAAAGTGCCACATGCTCAGATGAAACCGTTTTACTCAGCTGTTGCTGAGTCAGTTCTGTGAACTTCTATAACTATCTTGTGTCATATACAGTATATATGGTTATTTGTATGCATGTATGTATCAAGAGCTCCTGTAAAACCACAACAAATTCATTGTGTTTGCGCACACTTAAGTCGTGAATAAAGCTCATTCTGATTCTGTTTTCTAATATAACTAGCATACATGTTTCACTTTTTGTGAGAAGAAAGCACCCCTACAACAACTTCTGAAAGTGAACGGTAGTGTTTTACTCTAATGTTAAAATGACATTTTTATGTAATGCTAGTGTAATAATTTTAACACGAGTTTAGGAACTGAATAATAAAAAGGAAAAATACAACACTGCTTAGTATTTACTCTATGAATTCAATATGCACTGATTCTTATTTAAGCTACAAAAGTTATTTAGGTAAGAGCAGTGAGTGATTTTCTCTGTCTTTTGTTCATGGCCCCAAATATTGCAAGCCGTAGCGATATGCATATTGCGATATTTCGATTATTTCGATATATTGCACAGCCCTAATGACCATACAATAAGTTGTTATGGTACAAAAAGTACTACAGTAGTACCATGGCACAGTGATGGTATTAGATGGTAATACTATGATACTTTGAAATATGCCATGGTACTGAAATTCATGTTTTTGTTTTTATATGGTGCATATTGAAAATGTATACTATTACTCTGTACTAGTACACTAGCAAAATTGATAACCTGATAAAAATGGTGGTGTAAATAGCAGCGCAAGAATTTACCTGCGGCGGGGAGCCTCGGGAGAATCATTTGGGGCGACACCTCGAGCCACAGAGGCCAAGAACTCCCGTCTCTTCTGCTGCACCAGATATGTGGCACTGATGATCTTATGGCGAGGGGTGCGGAGGTAAGGCCTGTTCACCTTCTGAGCAAGGTCTTCGGTGACCATCTCTAAATCAGTCTGTGTATGTTGGAGAAAGATTAAACACATCAGCATATTGTGCAAGAAAAGGTTAAATGGAAACAAATCACACTGCCTTGTTTCTCTTAAGTGGTGAACAGATCTCGATCCCACTACCTGCATAAGTTCAAATATTTCTTTCTTTGTGCTTTTGGGCTCCAAGAAGAAACTATACGGATAAGAGCACTTAAGGATGCGTCGGGTCTTGAGAAGTTCATGCACACCATCCTCAATGAAAGTGGTGTCAGGTGGGGCTCCTTCCCCTTGAAGAAACAGAAATATTGACATTTTTACATATTTTTATGATTTAAAATACACCAGTTTATAAGAACATACTATATCACACTTAAAACTAAAGTCATGTAAATGTAAATTATGTTCCACTCACTTCCAATGAAAGCTTTGCTTAGTTGCTCCATCTTTTCTTTGGCTGTTTTCAGGAGTCGTTCTTCTAACTAATTTAAAAGAAGCACCTTTGATGAATGACTGTCAGCAAATAGTGAGGCAATCACTCAACTGGAACGCTTTTAAGACATTCATTACATAAATATTCCTACCTGGTAACTGTGTTCATGATTCTTGTATCGTGTATAATAATGCATAAAACAGTCAAGTTCCTGAAAACTCTTGTGCTGTTTTTCTGCCTGCGAGGACACAATCACAAAAGCAAGAGTAACTTCATGATGGAAATTCATTCAAGCTCATAACAACATGTAAACTCAGAATAGAAGCACAGAACCTGTTTTGTTGCTTTTTACACATGAGAAATATGAGCCTGGAAAGTAAATGTGAAGTGCTGAGCCTTTTCTTCACTAGCACCATTCACAGTAGTGCACAAACAAATCACAAAAGATCCAAGTAAATGCACTTCTTGAATGGCTGCCATGTGTGTAAACTCATTTAAGGAGTGAGTACCTCCACAGTCATCTCCTTGGACTGCTCCTCCACCTGTTGGATGACCTCGTAGCGCGTGCAGCGATAGTATCCTCCGGTAGAGGAGCTGTGTTTCTTCCATTCCTCAAGACAAATCCAGCAGAAATCATACTTGCACTGCAAAGAGATCCAGATGAGAAAAGAGAGCAAAACAGAACTCATCAAATACGTATGCAAGCACTAAAGAGCTATAAAGTTGATTTAGAAATTGTTTTGAATTATGCAATCAATTCCAACTGCTCTCATACATTCCAACTGTGTTCCCTTCCTTTTTATCAATAACATAAACCAGCAAGAAATTCCAATCAGCATGCGTGTTACTAATCAACGAAAAGAGTGTACGACCATGGACCAGGTAGTACAAGAACCTTTATATTTATAGCCACCTAGGCACGAGTGTATGGGATGATATTAGACTCAAAATGATTAATAGATGCACGCACAATTATCCATGTACTGCATACATTTTATACATGTATCTTACTAAGCACAAACAAATACCTTTCAATTTGAGTCTATGGAATTCGGGATTAAATGATTGTGCAGCGATTTTATTTGCGAATGACAGTTTTAACCTGCGCTTGTTAACTTGTTTTGTGTTTTTTGAAAATTAAAAATGTGAAATCAAAATGGACCCGCATTTGGAATTGTCGTTCAGTTGGCTGAATTGTCACTTGTCCTGTTTAGACCCTAATGCTCTGTTGATTATGCATCATTTATGCCTTTCAAACTTAAATATTTGGTTCTCTGTGATGTGTAGGCTAGTACGTGGTTGTTGTCAAATCTGCTGATTTGTCACCGAAAAACATTATCTAGCCAGCTCACGGGAAATTTTGTCTAAACTAAATGTCTTTTGATATTTAGTATTTTGATAGTGTTATAAACAAATGAAGTCATGTTATTTTCCAGAAGCGTTTCTGAATTTAAAGGGTCACGAAACCCCGTTTCAGCACTGGTTCTCACCACAGTTTTAAAAAAGGCTAAAAAAGTGGGCATGGTGCGCAGCAGAGTGGAGAGGGAAGAGGGGAGACAGACAACACACAACACACACAGCTTCGGTTTCAGAGTTTCATTTCGCTGAATAAAGATAAAAGAATCTTTATTCTTGTGTTTAGTGTGTTTAGTGTGTTTAGAGTGTTTTTCGCTCCCATCGAGTTAAAAACACAAATAAATGCACTGCCATTTGCACTCTGCATTGAAAACATATATATGAACGTGCTGTTGCACCTCTGACAACTTTAGGCTTATTCTGCGGCGTTTATATAAGCCTTTTGACCGGTTGTGTCACAGAGCTGTAAAAACGGTTATGCTCACCAAGTGAATGAATCGCGTTTATGCCAAACTCTTATTACAAAGCAAAAACAAACACTCTCCTTCGATCCATGAACGTTTCTCTCAGTTAATGTGCGCGATCTGCGATCCGCAGTTAATGTGGATATACGTTTCCAAGATGGCGGCGCGTGCACACGCTGCGGCTTCTCTCTCTCCCGACAGAACGGTGTTTTCGTGTTTTTTATCTTGTGAGTCGCAGCGTTTTTGTACGTATTTGTCGCGTCTATCGCTCTTTGGACAATAAACTGGATTACATCCGACTACTATGCTCAACTCAGAGGACTGTAAGGGTCTGTTGTGTTTTTGTGTTCACGGAAACATGGCTCAGCAACAGCGTTCCGGACTGCGGTATTCAGCTCGATCAGCTAACATGCTATCGAGCGTGTCCCAAAGAAGTCATCTCCATCCTGCTTCAATGACTACCGTCCAGTTGCACTCACCCCTATCCTCATGAAGTGCTTTGAAGGCTAGTCACGCACCACATCAAGTCTGAGCAGCTGAGAAGATCGTTGGTGCCTCTCTCCCCTCCCTCCAGGACATTTACAACACCCGTCTCACCCGCAAAGCCCTCTGCATTCTGCATCTTTTTTTTTTTAAACAATGTCCTTATTTGTATATTGTATAGGTTGTATTTAGGTTATTATTATTATTATTATTATTATGCAAAGATGAAGTTGACGATACTGATTAGCCATCTCCACAGTACGAGAGAAATGCACCTTTCATATAGGCCTACAGCATTGCAAACGCTGCAGCCTGTTCATTATCAGAATAAAATAGTCAACCAAACATATAGATACACTATAGAATCTAGATACACTAGTTAATTAAAACAGCCTTTAGTACAATCCGTGCCGTTCAGCCTGAGCTCGGGCCAAGCACATATTTGCTCATGTGAAGAGGATTTTTCATGTGAAGACGACCATGATTTTTTTTTTTTTTTTGGAAAGCGGGTTAAGTACAAAGCCTGGTTTACATAGGCCTAATAAATAATAGTCTGTTGCATTCAAATTCAAATAGCCAACATTGTGAATATAAAAACATTTGGATTTGTGCCAAATGAGAGACTAAGAAAGAGGATTATAGGGCCAAACAATTAAAAAAAAAACATCTCCAGAATAAAGTCATTAGCCTATAATGCGAGATTAAACTCATTAAATATCCAGAAAAATGTAGAAATAAAATATTGAGAATAAAAATAATTCGAGAATAAAGTCGTTCATCAGCATCGTCAACTTCATCTTTGCAGACAATGACTCAGAAAATGGTTTAGTAATAAGTAGGCTAAATAAAATATGTTCTAGCTATTTATGCGATCCGCTTGAGCGAGGAATAGGCTATAGCCTATAAAACGCTCGTTTAGTATAAGTTAATTTAATAGTTTAATTAAATATAAACTTTTAAATATAAAAGCATGTTTCAGTGTAGTGACGCACATTTGCAAATTTTTCAAATCGTGTACACGTTAATGAATTGCACTGGGCCTTGTTCGTTGGTAGTTGTGTGTGTGGGGGACGTGAAATGCTGTAAACTGCGAAAATGAAGTCTCAAAATCCAAATGAACCGAACAAGATCGACTCGAACTAGACATCAATTAATGCACGCGTGTCACCTGATCCACATATGCATGGATTCCTTTTTGCATGAGTAATTTATGATATATTAATGCAGAACAGAACATTTTTATTCTCAAACATATCTGTATTTGTACAAATCGCTGCACAATCATTTAATCCTGAATTCCACAGACTCAAATTGAAAGACATTTATTTGTGGTTAGTAAGATACATGTATAAAATTTATGCAGTACATGGATAATTGTGCGTGCATCTATTAATCATTTTGAGTCTAATATCATCCCATATGAGTGAGCATTCAACATTTGTTTTTGAGAGCATGTGACGTTGCCTTTCCTCCACGTGCTGGTGGTGTGAATAGCTTCCCCTTCCCCCTGCCCTGCGCCTGTCACTCAAAGCCTTAGTTAAGCCTTCATTAAGAAAATAACAGTGAGGCTATGGCCTCCACACTGCCTTTGTTCAAACACCTGCCTCTGACGTCAAAGGGCCGCTTTGCATCACACATGCATCTTGTGTCAGGGTCAAACATATACAAACACACTCATATGAAGTCTGTAAGAGATTTTATAATGGCAAATTTACATTATATTGTACATTATATAGAACAAATAGTATGTAAATGCTCACTTTATGCCTGCACATGTGTTATCTTAAAGTTATCTTTAGTCTAATAGCATCTCGAAAAGCATCAGTTGAATCTTTTCACTCTGTTGAGTTTCCTTTAGCTTAGAATTAAAATGCTCTAAAAACGGACAAAACTGCCAAATTTGATAATTGGCAAAACAAAAATTGAATTTATTTTATCTGTTGAATATTAATTATATTGCAGTCCTTTAATTTGATTGGACAAGCAGTTTTCTAACAGTGCTGATATTTCTTATAACAATATTATTTCTTATAAATAAGATAGCTGGTCATATTGTGTTAAAACTGCAATTTACTCTACATTAATTGAGAAATTGTATTAAAAAATTGTTCAAAAGCAATATATCGCTATCTTGCTGCTATACTGAATATCACAAAACTGCAAGTAAAATCTATTTATAAAAATATTAAATCTTTATTAAACTTTATTTCCTTTAAATTAATTGATTAAATGTATGTTTTAACATTAATGGATGGCATGCTTTGTTTTTTATAGTTAAAAACAAAGGCCCTCATAGGATAAAAATGTTTCTGGAGCTAAATATTGGTCCTTAATAAATGTGCCATACATATGTGATTACCAACTTCTTCACAGATAGAATACATTTTCCGACATTTGACCTCATTAGTCCACAATGTATCAGCTAATAATCATCAGACTAGGGATATGCCGGTATCAAATTTTCATGTTGCAATTAATTGCTAATGCGTTTATTATGGTATACGGTATTATCACGAAATTGAAATTTTGTTTTAAAAAAAAAGTGCTGTCATAATACAGTATAACCATGTTGTAGTCCAGATTAAAATGTAAAAAAAAGATTGAAAATAAATAGCCTATTAAGTCTAAATATTTAAGTATTTGGTGCTGTGATGAACATATCTAAATAATTTGTGTAATTTAAACAATTTAAACACGATTCAGAAACAGAAAGTAGTGCAGCTGCTTTGTTTACAGGGTTTCCGGGGTAACGGCTGCATTAAAATTAATTATTAGTATTATTATTTCTGCAGTTTAGCGCCATCTGTTGTCAGAGAGTGAAAGTGCGCTTTCATCCAGAGCGTCTCTCACATGTTCCGCCATGTGCTTCTCGTCCGCGCTT
>NW_015548236.1:69060-70043 GCF_001515605.1 Sinocyclocheilus anshuiensis | reverse complement strand
TCGTCTGCGCTTATTTACAGACGCAGCAGTGTTGTGCATTTTGACCAGTTGATGGGAAAAGTATTCTTAAAATGCATTCAAAATTCTGAATAATTTGTAATATATAATTATTCTCGGTATTTAGAAGTGCCCACGATAATAATATTGTGCATATTCATTACCGTGATATATCGCATTACCGAATACCAGCACAAGTCTACATCAGACAGTCACAATTTAGCGGGCTGACATTCGAATGACTCTAATGTCTTTTTTGTCCACATACGCCATTCTGTACTGACCTTCGCGCACTGCATGTGATTGCAGCCTTCATTTTTCTGGATGGGGGATTTGCAGTTGGCACAAGGTTTAGAGTTGGTGAGTAGCCACAGGCAGTTGGCAGCATCTTCATAGGCTTCACTCACACCAGCCACTGTTCAGAGACAAAGAGGAGCTCAATATTAAAACCTACAGAAGCAAGTTGTATATCATGAACATCCATTAAATAAGGTATAGGTGAAGGTGCATATATTAAGTAAAGGTGCAGACTGAAATGTCTGGAGCTCCTACATTCTTCAGGCTTCATTTCAGACACTTTCTGCAGCCACATCTTCCATGTCTCACAGTCACAAGGTTCATGAGCATCACCAAGACACTCCCTGAGAAGAAACCCGAGAGATGAACATGAATAGTGCTTTGATGGCATTTTCCAGGATGAACGTTAAGATGGTGATCTCATGAAATCTCTCAGAAACATGATTGTGTCACATTATCCCATCAAAATCAAAAGAAACAATATACAGTATTTTAACAAAAATATTCATTTTTAGGGGTCTGAATACTTTCCGTACCCACTGTATATATATATATATATAAGGCATGTGATCAGCTAGAGACAAAAAAGAAGTCACGCCCACAAGCCACGCCCCCAGCACTTATTATTAAAAATATATAATACACACACACACACACACACATACATATATATATATATATATATATAT
>NW_015548236.1:64608-68984 GCF_001515605.1 Sinocyclocheilus anshuiensis | reverse complement strand
CGTCCAACCAGTGCAACTGCTAGAATAACATCCTAAAGCACGAAAGATGCCAAAGCGGGAAACAAAGCTGTTTTTATGTTGGGTCGGTGGGCGTAATCCACGGACTGCAACCATAATGAGAAGTGAAAATGAAAGTCGTTTAATAGTCTATTCTATTAGTATTTTGTTACACATATATATATATATATATATATCTTTAATTATTTTGTTTTTAAGTGTTTTACTGCATTTTGCAGAAATAAATTACTGTATTACAGTAATGAGAATCAAATCACCACAAAGAATAATAGGAATTTCAAAACTCTAAAAAATGCAAAGACATATTATAGTAATGCAAGGGAAAAAGAAGAAATGTGCTCAACTGATAATTAAATACTGTCAAAACATAAAAAAAAACTCACAATGATCTTTAAAAATATATTTTTATAAGCAAATTTGTTTTTATTTTTTGAGTACTAATATGTATAGTTTAGAGGTTTTTAGATGTACTTTTTAGCTTTCGTACCTTACGGTACCACCCCAGACACAGCTTTGCACCTTTTTTTCTGAGAGTGTAAATAAAGGAAACAGCTGGTTAACGTACCAGCAGAAGAGATGGCCTTTGCCACAGTCTACAGCAGGGGCTTTGAGCAAGGGGAAGCTCCGAGGGTCAGAGGCTCCAGGGCCTGGCCTAGTCAGTCGTACGGCTCTTTCACATCTGGCTATGGGGCACCAGCGAATGGCAGGATTATTATCCACAAAAGCCTGGTGATGGAAAATAAATGTGTTTAAACTTGTTTTGGATGACGTAAATGACCCAATATCCAAAATTGTAATCTGAAAATCATCCAGATCAAAACGAGGTGATATTTACCCAACAATCGAATGTTTGACTTCTGAGCATCTGTGTTTACAAAAGCTTTTTTTTTTGCTCAAACAAACACTGGCATAAACTCAACCAACAGCCGGATGCTGTCAGCATTTTGATTCAAAGCCAATGTCAAGACAGTCTATGATAAGAAAAATAAAATGGCAGCTTTGAAATGGTTTCTGGTGCTTTGTGAGCTGCAATTGTACCTTAATGTCAAACTGCAGGTAGCGCTTATCCATCTCTCTGGAGACGACACTTTCAATGACCTCCACAGGGACCAGCTGGAAGCAGTCGTAAGCAGGGCAAAAGATGTTATGTGCTTCCCCTTCTTGGATCTTCAGATTCAAAAACCTGACATCCAGACAAACAGTGTTCAGAGACTGTGAATACATGGATCATAAACAACCTGCAATATAAATTTTTTTTTTAGCTGAGGTGAATTTTCCTATTCATTTTATTCACAGGATTTTAAAAATGTCAAAAACCAACATCTTTGAAGCAAAACAAAAAGGGTTTTCTTTGAGGGAAAGAACTACTCATCACATGAAGCATTGCAAATACCATAAACAAACAGGAAATGGTAAAATACATATCTGAACAGGGCTCTACAGTGCGACCATTTCAGGCGCATTTGCGACTGAAAACTACTGCGTGCGACTATAAAAAACTTTTTAGGAGCACCAGTGCGACATGGGAAGGCTACTTTTTGATAACATTTTGGATAATTGTTTAGAAGGTGCTCCTAAAATTTTGAAAGTGCTCCTAAAAAGAAAAGTAAGCGTAGAGCCCTGCTGAAATAGTCAATGATTATAAGTATATAAACAATATATTTGATGTTTATAGCCATTCCATTTATAAACTATTCCAGCACATTCACTACCGTTTAACAGTTTGGAGTCTGAAATATTTTAGAATGTTTTTGAAATCTCTTATGCTTACCAAGGCCACATTCATTTGATAAAAAAAAAAAAAAAACTGTATTTGTTAAATATTGTAATAATTGAAAACAACTTTTCTAGATGCTATTTTAATATTTTAAATGTAATTTATTCCGGTGATAGCAACGTTGAATTTTCAGCATCATTACTTCACTCTTCAGTGTCACATGGTCCTCCAGAAATCATTCTGATATGCGGATTTTGCACTCAAGAAACTTTTCTGAAAACAGTTGTGCTACAAAAATTTTTGTGGAAACCGAAATATATTTTGTTCAGGATTTTTTGGTGAATAAAAAAAGTTGAAAACATCCATGTTTATTTCTATTTGAAATCTTTTGTAATGTTACAAATTTCTTTACTGTCACTATTGATCCATTTAATGCATTCTTGTCAAATTAATAATGTATGTATTTAAAAAAAAAAATCTTACTGACACCAAACTTGGTAGTGTAAGTAGTTACCTGTAATGGATGTATTATTAAGAAAATATCTGATATGATCTGGTCTTGAGCATTAAACAAGACTTCATAATTCATTCCTTACCCTTCCCAGCATGCCCTGCAGAACTCGTGCCCACACGACATATCCACAGGGTCCTCAAACACAGATATGTTTCCCATGCAAATCCCACACTACGTGGGCATAAGAAACATTGAACAGACTGTGTCAATATTCTTTTCAGTTTTTGTGCATTGAATGATAAAGAATGTGGATCATAACGTCATGCATGGCGATTAATCTAACCAGGGCAAGGCCATCAGTAGGAGACAGGCTGATCTCATCAGGGGAGGTGACAGAGGAGCGAGTCGTTCTCGGGGTTCTAGGAGAAGGCAGAGTGTCCCAAGCATTGTAGCCACTCGGTGGGGGAGTTGGCATCTGAACACCTGAGCGCTGGCAGCAGTCCTCCGCATTAGACATCCAGTCTTCTAGAAGTTTTTCCCTGTCCCAGTCTGTTCAGCAAAAAGAAGGTTTAAACGTACCGACATTAATATGTTCCTCTAACGCAGTGTTTCTCAACATTACCAAAAAAAGTGTGTACAGACAAGTTGCTTGGAGCTGGAACCTGGTCGCATAGTGCTGGTTTAGGACATGCAACAGTTGCCATCTATATAATATTCCAAGAGAATTACACATTTTGCCATTTTACTTTTCAAAAAATACTGAATCCACCTTCCATCTCTGAATGTTAAATGTGAAATTGGTGCCAAATACTTCAGTAAAGATTAAGCATGGAATGTTCTGGTTTGCCCAATAATGAAAACGAGCCAAACCCCTTTGCTTGTAATATCTTGAAGAATGAAGGGTCCTGGATATTGGCCAAATATGGCATATTTCTTTAATTGATCAAATGGATCAGCTGGCACAATGACAGCCCTCTGCAATATATTACCTTTTCATCGCTAATGTTTTACAAATACGTACTGCAGCAAAACTATGGTAGAGGGTTCAGATGATACTTATACATACAGAGGCTTTTTATTTGTTTACAAAATCTAAAAGATTTTTCCCAACTACCTCGGGATTCACTTGTGATGCCAATTTTTGTACAAAAAAAAAATGTAGCATACGTATAAACCTAGTAATATCATTGGCTAAGTGGAATTGTTTGCTGCAGTAAATTCATACCGTGAGCTCGCAACAGGGCCTCAGCCGTGAAGAGAGGAGCCTGCAGCATATCCGCCGTCTCCACTATCAACATGTCTTTCAACCGACGCAGGTCTTGCAGTTTCAATCCCTCATATGGCTGGAGAGAAAAAGAGAGAATGACAAGTTTGGGAGAGAGAGGGATAAAGATGAAAAGTGTAAAGGAAAGAGGGTGTAAGAGGAGAAGTGATGGAAAGAGAACTAATAAAGCTTTTCCTTTTAAACTTCTATATTGCTCAGCCTGTCTGGAGCAGCAAAACAAAGCAATCATGAGTCTGCTGCTGGCAGTTGGGTCTATCCTCTTTCAATTGGTGCCCTATCCTTTGACTGTACAATACCAAGTTACGATTTATCTTGAGCTCACTTCCTCAGCACACAGCTATGACTAATGAAATAACGGTGTACTCTCACACGCACAGTCAACGTTAGTTTCTCCGTTTGTAGGCCTGCAAACTTCTGCCTGTATTATATTTTGGGCTACAAATTGATTAACAAATTTAACAAATGTTACAATACATTTAAGTTAATTACAAGATATGCTATTACATAAATTGTAAATAACTGCATAAATCACTATTTGTTGAGACAACCTTGCACAGGAAGATATATTATTTATATATGAATATTTAGTTAACATTAGTTAATTCATTAGTTAACATAAACTGCCGATGAAAAATTCTTCTGAACATTCATTAATCTCAGGTAATTCCAATATTTAATAACAGGTTGTTAAAATCGAAAGTTGCAATTGTGTTATTTAATGAGCTATCATGAACTAAGACTTGTATTTTTTAAACAAAGATTAATAACTTCTGTAGCAAATGTAGCTATTGCTCATTGTGAATGTTAATGCATTAACTAAGGTTAACAAATGAGGTCTTATTGTAAAGTGATACCTATTGGTCTTTATAGTTCTTTTGCACTTTAATCAAGTAAAACTTGTT
>NW_015548236.1:62849-63396 GCF_001515605.1 Sinocyclocheilus anshuiensis | reverse complement strand
GTGATAAAAGCATTAGCAATTAATCGCAACATGAAAATTTGATACCGGCATATCCCTACCATACATCAATGGAAATCTTATTTATTTATTTATATATGTATAAATCTCAATTTCGAAAAATTGACCCTTATGACTGGTTTTGTGGTCCAGGCTCACATATATGAATGATACTGTTTATATGTATATAAAATGGAAACTGTAATACACCTTTTTTCAGTAATCTTTGATGAAAAGAACATTTATATGAAATTAAAATCTTTTGTAACATTATAAATGTATTTCCTGTCTCTTTGGAGCAATTTAATGCATCCCTGCTGAATAAAAATTTTAATTTCTTTCTTTCAAAAAAAAAGAAAAAATAAGAGTTTAGATGCAAAAGCCTCTAAGTGCCATCTGAAATTTTCTTATAAAATGAGCATTTCTCATAATTTGAAATGACTGAACCTACACATAGGAGTCTGATAAAAATGCTCATTTTAGAGGAAAATTTCAAACGGCACATAGAGGCACTGTATGTTGTTTATACACTGCAAGTTATTTATATATT
>NW_015548236.1:42559-62490 GCF_001515605.1 Sinocyclocheilus anshuiensis | reverse complement strand
ATATATGTATATATATATATATATATACATATAAATAATTGTATTGATCCTAAACTTACTAATGTATCAAAAATAAATGCTAAAACATCTAAATTCAGAAAACAGTTTTTAACACAGCCATACCTCTCGTCGGTCAAGGGCGGCATACTCTGCTTCTATCTCCTGAGCTCCAGCATCCTGAGAGAAAACCATCTGAGACTCCAGACTGAGCGCCAGCTCCTTGTGATGCTGTTTCTCCGCACAGTCACACGGCGTCTCCCTGTCCTCGTTCTCCACGAACAAATCTGCATTGTTCTTCACTAACAACTGTAAAACACAAGACTAACCCTTAGTTAGTGGCTTCACTGAGTAATCAATCCTAGAGTCCTACAGTGAAACCAGAAAAGTAAGGGTTTCACTGGCTTTGCATTAAATCAATTGAAAATACAAAAAATACATACTCAAGGCCTGAACTACATAAGAAAAAAAACAATCTTGTTACCTCAACACAGTTCTTCATGCCAGCCGCTGCCGCGTAGTGCAGGCAGGTGCTCTTTTTGTTGTCTGTGGCATTGACGTTGGCTCTCTCATACTCGCTCTGGTCCAGCTTGGCTCCGGTCCACTGCAGGATCATCTGGAGGCACTCAGCCCGCTTCTGTTCATCCTCCTGGGGGCGGCTGATCCGCGGCTGCAGCGCCCCCTCACTCAGCAGGATCTGCGGGCCCATGCACAGCAGGTGCAACGCAGTCTCATTGTGAACGTTGCACTTGTTGGGGTTGCCATCTTTGGAGAAAAGGAAAGACCTGCAGGAAAGGAACTCGACTGTAAATCAGAATTACATTTAAGAATACAAATTACAACAGCAAAACACAAACAGTAAATGCAAAAAAACAAAAAAAAATGTAGCTTAACAGTGTAGTTTTTGTACATATCCATTTTGTGCAAATCATTTTGATTCAGACTTGATTCTTTAATGAATCATTTAGACCAGTGATTCTCAACCCTGGTCCTGGGCGCCCCCCAGCACTGCACATTTTGTGTGTCTCCCTAATCAAACACACCTGATTCAACTCATTAGCTCATTAGAAGAAACTCCAGGACCTGAAATGGGTGTGTCAGACAAGGGAGACATACAAAATGAGCAGTGTTGGGGGGTGCCCAGGACCAGGGTTGAGAAACACTGATTTAGACTGATCTGTATACAGCTTCATCTTGTTCACTGAAAACAATAGACTAAAAAGAACAAATCATTTAAAAATCAGGCATCACTATAGCTTATACAAGCTACACAAAAGTAGTATCTCCTGAAATTAGATGATCATAATTAGAAAAATTTATATGAACTATAGACCATTTCAGGGATTAAGATTTTATTAGATCTCATGACTTTTTAAGGCCTGAAAAACTAAGTAAGGCAAGCACATACAATTGTAACTTGAATGTGTGAGGCTTCCAGTTATTTTAGCTGTACAAAAACTGTCCAATATGCAGCTTGATATTGCAAACAGGTATTTGTTATCATACTATTTTAATTTATTATTATAACTGTATTATTTTTATTTAATTTATAATCATAAACACACTGGTTTGTAGCAAAAATACGGATGAAAAACAAAAACAACATTTTACTGTTTACTGCACTGTTATTTTTCTATTTATTTACCTATAATAGCAAAGGAATCAGAAGTACATTCACAGGAAATAGCTTATTTCTGCGTTGAACAATGAGTTGAATAGAATGACATCCTGTTATCAACACTGGTTGATTTTGCATGCTCAGAGCCTTAAAGGGGTCCTATTATGCTTTTTCACTTTTTCAACTTTAGTTAGTGTAATGTTGCCGTTTGAGCATAAAAAAGATCTGCAAAGTTCCAAAGCTCAAAGTGCACTTCAAAATTTCGTATTTCAGAAGGCGGGCCTTCATTTGATACAGGAACTATTCGAGCCGTTCATGCCAGACTGGGGAGAGAGGTGTTGTAATAATGTAAAATATGTGAAAAATAATGTGTTTTTCGAACAACCTAGTATGAGAGCCTGTTCTAGTACACCCCCGAAACAAAATCAAGACTTTGTAAAAGAGCATAATAGGACCCCTTTAAGGGTGCCAAGCAATGAATAGGAGTTTTGCACCATAACTGTTAACACTTCGTGGATTACGCCATGCTTTATTGCCCAATCAGCATCCAAGACCAGAAATGTCTTATATATTGATTTTATAAGCCTCTATAAAACACCACAGGCAGTATATAAAGATGACCTTCGTCTTCTTCTCAAAGATATTGCTTCAAGCAATAAAGGAGAGCTAGTGGCGGAATCTACCATCTCAAAATTTCATAACATATGAGAGTGCATTAGGATCATAACAATATTAAAGGGGTGGTTCACTGGTTCTTTTCTAGGCTTGATTGTGTTTATGGGGTGCAGTCTAACATGTGTTAATGCTTTGTTTAAAAAAAAAAACGCATTATTTTTCACATAATTTACCTTTATTCCACACCGCTCTGTCCCTTCTCTGAGAAAAGGGCTGATCTTTTCCTGTTTTTATGAAGCCCCGCCCTCAGAAATAGGCGATGGGCTCTGATTGGTTAGCTAGCCCAGTGTGTTGTGATTGGCTAAACCGCCTCTAGTGTGCGTCTAATCGCGATTCATATATGAATAGTTTTATGTGCACCCCTAGTTTTCTCTTCCTCTTCTCTAAAGCAGCGCAGCATGGCCTCGCCCCCTTTGCTGCCTTTTCCCGAGGGTGGGGTTTATCTGGGTTTGTGATGTCACGAACCTGGGAAGTAACTCTTTGTAGTCCCTACCAGACGTTTTTGTAGGCATTAAACCGCCAGAATTTTAAAAGATGATATCTCCATTTGCATTGAACTTTCAGCTTGGTAACTTTTCAGATATTGTTTATGCTCAAACAGCAATTTCACACACTAACTAACGTTAAAAAAGTGAAATCGCAATCAACCACCCCTTTAACAATGAAAATGTCATGACGACACTGTTCAATACAGCTGGAGCCCTCAGTGTCTCCCTGCCTGGAGGTAATTAGGAAGACTAATATAATTTCAGGCGATTAATTGCGGGAGCTTAAAAGTAATTGATAACAGGTTTCAAATACACCATAGAATGGACTCGGAGGAATGTACAACCTTGTAAGCTTTAAGAGTTAATTTAGTGATTGCATTCAGCAGGCTTTAATGCCTTTGAGTGGAAATGACTCAGCGAGCTGTTCTGGGAAGTCTGTGATGTGAATCTGGCAAGTTTATTAGTTGATGCAACTGAAAACAACAGCTCTAACTCCCAGCATTCCCCTAACCCTGCTCTCCAACTGAAACTGCACCTGGGAGGCCAGAAAGTCTGGTTGAACTACCACGAAATTGACACGGACACTAAATGTTAACTACGCGACTGTTAAATCTACCGAGATGTAACAATAGAACATTAGTGCAATAATGCTGTAACGACATCATGAAATGCAAAGCCAAGCATTTGAGGTGGAATGACACCAACATCCAAGGATAATGTCTAGACAAACAGGTGAAAGACATCTTGTGCTTTGTTCTGCTGTATGCTAGCTAATTAAAGTGTGATCATTATAAAAACAAGACCACACAAAGGGTACACATACTTAAGGCCAAATGCCAGAGTATGTGGCATTTGGCCTCAAAAATTCTGGATGTAGTCTAGACTGGCAGGCTGTTTTTCCAAGAATCAGTAGCAGCCTCAAAGTGAATCAGAAGTCCAGTTACAAAATACAGAACTCTGGTATTAGCTTTTAAATACATAACCACTTCAAACTGGCCGTTACAGTTTGGGTGGTGGTTCTAGCTAGGATGTTTGTAGTTTTGTCAACATCTTTGTTTTCAACTAGGACACATGTAGAATAGAATTTTTGACCTTGCAAGCTTTAATTTGACTGGCTGGTTTTAAGCAACTTCGAGGTAAAGTCTGCCTGGAAACAACCCTCTGTGCAGTACAAACTTTCAGTAAAAGATTATTTTTTTGTGGTATGGTCTGTAAATCTGCATATAAACAGAACAGTAGAACACTTTACATGTAGGTCACTTTTAAATGTCAATCAGATGCTCTTTTTCTGTCCATTACACCAGAATAAGCTGCAATGTTGGCTAGAAATCATGGTCAAAGGTAGGGCTGCACGATAAATCGCATGCGATATTTAACATGGGAAGGTTATTCAGTGTTTTTTTGTTCTCCCTGAAGCAACAAACCTCTACAAATGTTGCTGTGCTGTTTGGGTCTTCCCATTACATCAATAAAAGTCTAACAATCTTACCTTTCATTGTTAGGATACATATTAAAATTAAATGTGTTCATATGTTTTGCCATGACACATACGGTACTGTTAAAAAGTTTGGGGTCAGTACGTTTTATTTATGTTTTTTAAAAATGTCTCAAAAAAATACAGCAAACCTGTTATATTTTTACTGCCATTTTTAATCAATTTATTATCCTTGCTGAATGAAATGATTAATTTCTTTAAAACGAAATACTACTGATACAAACTTTTGAACCACTGTGTAATGTCTACTAGTACCTTACAAATTATAATTTCATAACTAGTCATAACAATTTTGATTATAATAATTCTTTGTTTTGCTTTAAATGGTGTCAAATTCACTCTGGCACTGAAATTTAAGGTGAACAACCACATCACGACCAGTAGAGGCTAATACTTGTATTTCGGTGCCCAATCATTCACAGGTTCCTACCTGATGAGGCGTGTCATGGCATGGCGTGAGGCGTAATGCAGGGGTGTGTTGTGTTGATAGGGCTCCCCATAAGATGCGTTGGGCTCCAGAGCCTCTTTAAATTGGGGGTTGCTCTCATAAAGCTGGCAAGCCAGGAATTCGTCTCCACTGATAAGTGCTTTACGAAACTTGGTGGCGGTATTCCCCATGGCAGGAGCTGTAGTGGGAGCCGCAGAGTGACCCACATTAAGTTTTCAGCACTCAGCCAGCGTGAGAGTGGATAGGCCGCATACCGCAAGTCCTGTAAACACATCAACACGATCACATTGTCTGGAATCTGTTATTCACTGTGTTACATCATGGAATGTAAAATCAATGTGGAAAATCAACAGCACCATATTGCAATCTCTATTTAAAAATTTGACACCAGAAAATCAGGTTTTGCTCCTAATGTGATATATAATCTCTACACCCATCACTAGTCCATTACCTTCACCTCAAAGCTTGACTCAAAAATAGTGTTAGGCTTAAATCTGAAGTGTAAAATTACCACAAGCATTTTCAAATGGAAATGCTAAATATCTTGCATAAAAATAAGACAGATCAGATCCAGCAATAATCTTTCTGGACTCTGAACCTAATCTATAGTCTGAACATTTCTTGACAGGTGACACAGTTGATCAATGAAATCGACTGTTGGGTATGCACTTGTTTTGATATTGCCGACGTGTTTACACATTTCTGTGAAATCAACCACCAGATGGCTTAATTGGGGCCATTGAAACAGTGCAATGAGACTTAGGATCTTATGAAAGTCTTGAGGAGCATTTTTTTTAAATGTTACTTTTGAGTTTTGAAAGCTGTGTCATGTGCGAGACACTGCGAAAGATGCCAAGCATGATTGCAATGGTCAAACACGTCCACTGCAGGACACCGGCCCTCCAGGACCGAGTTTGGGCACCCCTGATCTAGCGCAAGTAGAAAAACAGTGGAAAAGCAACACAAACGTGCTCTGTGCTCTGCTTTGTAACATATTAAACAGTAAATAATTATACAGTTCAGATTTGAATATATAACTCATACGCAGCTACTGTGCGAAAAATAAACAAGCTACTATCCAACTCGCATTACTATCTTATGGAAATCCCTAACGTAACAAAACAGCCTGCTTCACAAAATGCTCATTTGCATATGACCACATTGTGCAAATAACAATCTTGCACAGGTGTCCTTATCTGATCTTATCGTTACCCTATTTTTCTAAACATTTACATCAGATAAAACGGCTGTGCCTCTTTTTGATTAAAAAAAAAAGTATGAGTACACTAAAAAAGAAACCTTTTTAAAAGGTTACATGACCTAAGGGATCTATAACGTTTCATCAGCAAAACAATCCAGTATGCATCATGTCATGCTCTAATAAATCTGCTTGAGAGGGTTGTGGGAGAGTAGAGGGCGGCAGCAGGTGCACTGATCGGGCATGAGTGAGTGGGAGCTGGGCGTTCGACACGGTTTTTTAGGTCATTCTGTCTGCTCTGTTGTTCTTTTCCACGTCATTTCACATCTCACTCGCATTCAACAAAAATGTCTGTGGAGTTACATCAGAAACAAAGCACATTTTAGAACTCAGAAGGATCATTATAAACGCACTTTGGACTTGTGGTCGAACGGCTCATTTTCAGGTGGGATGTCTGAGAAAGCAGAACAGACGAATTAAGAGCAGCACTTGGCAGGCACACGAAGAAACGTTTCTGTTCCACAAGCTTCCCCCACACTAGAGCTCAATCATTAAACATACTGTATGTCTATTAATGGAAAAACTCCATTTGCATTTATTTTACAGGCAGTGGGCTACTTTCAAACAATGCAGGCTTTGTGTTAAAAGATGATACTCAACTGCCGTTTTCACTTTTAACAATGTCTGAAACTACAGGCTGATTAATTGCCATGGCAGACAAGAACAGCATTCAGTAACCTGACATTTAAAGTTACAGTACCAAACCTTTACTATTATTTTTGGAAGACAAAATAAGAAATGTAAAGGACTGACAGTCTCAGATAATATTCACCTTCATTGCACGGTTACGCTTTATATCAGGTGGCTTTAACTACTGTGTATATACTTATAATATACATACATGTTGGTTCATGGTTATTACATTTAAAGGACTCTCATTAAATTAACATTTGAAGTTACACTTAACGTTACCCCTAACTGTAATCCCAAAACTGTAACCCTTAATCTTAACCCTATCCTAACTCCTAAAAGCAATCCATACCTCAGACTTGTGGGGATTTTCCAGAACAACATGTAGATACATATCAAATCCATAGTCCAGTAGTATGTATATAATGTTAGTAGATAGTAGTTAAAGGGGTCATATGACGTTGCTAAAAAGAACATTATTTTGTGTATTTGGTGTAATGAAATGTGTTTATGTATTTATATTTTCCACATACTGTACATTATTGTTTCTCCTCTATGCCCCGCCTTTCTGAAACGCTCAATTTTTACAAAGCTCATCGGTCTGAAAAGCGAGGTGTGCTCTGATTGGCCAGTTATCCAGTGTGTTGTGATTGGCCGAATACCTCAAGTGTGTGACGGAAATGTTACGCCCCTTACCATACTCCGTAAAATGTGCTGCACATATCTGAATATTTGGGTTGAACTGTTCTGGAACAGTGCTGTAAATACAACTTAAATGCAACTTAACCACTTAACCACATCTAGTCGTGTCCCCTTTTGGAAGGCCAAACAAAGTAGTTTCGCCTTCACAACGAAACACACAGCGTCTCCACGACATGGCGGCGGCGGCAACAACAAAACTACAGCGAGAATCAAAGTTACGCCTTCTTTCTTTGCGTGAACATTTGGGCGGCGTTATGCAAATCACAGTGATTTAGACATGTGGGGGCGTGTTTAAACGAGGCGTTTTAGGGGGGCGTGGCAGAGTCTTAACTTTTATAAAGAATATCTCTTTGGGTTTGAGACTTTAGTCTTTGCAACTTTAGGGATCTTATCTATTCACGAACAGCTTGTAACACTCCAAAGAGAAAGGAAAACTTGAAATCGCATCATATGACCCCTTTAAGTGTGACCCACTGCATATTTAACAAAAGCGAATTGTGACATGGCTAACATGCTGCACAACATCTCCTTTTGTGTTCTTCAAAAGAAAGAAAGTCATGCGGGTTTGCAACAGCATGAGCGTGAGTAAACGATGACAATCTTCTCTTTGAGTGAACTACCCCTTTAACAATACACAAAAAGTCAACATGGTGACAAGCTAAACACATAAAACACATTACACACGTTGTTTACAGATTACTTAACGGTTTCAAAAAGAAAACAGTTACTTCATAATATTCTAACAGACACAAAAGATTGAGTTTCATGTAATCCATCACAATGCATGAAGCTAAACGCTGCATACTAGTTCTGTGACTTGCTAATTTGTTTTCAGTGTTTTCTCTCTGGTAGCTAAATTTCTCATGAAGCATTTGCAACAATTCTCTAAGAATAAAACTGGGCAGATCGTTTAACATTCGCTTTGAACCTCTGCCTGTAGTTTTTTAAGGATGTGTCGACAGCTAATCAGCATCATCAGTTCAGTTCATCAATACCGGTCTATGACTGACAGACCCCTTGCATTAAAGCCATCCACCAACAAACGCACGTTTGATAAAGCAGAGCTTTAATTTCCACACTCCTAAGCTGGTCAAGCGGAGATTTCGACACCAAGGCGTGTTGACATGAGCGATCAACACACAAACATTCACACACGTACCTTATCACTGACCTGGACGTATCCATTAAGCGTTGGCACAACAAATGACCAGAACAAGCGGCTTGTCAAAAGCTTAGATCAGCATTGGTATCGGACGGCAGACCTTCGATCATGTCAGAGATTATGTAAAAAGAAATGATAAAGAACTGTATAATCATAGGGGTGGTGCTCGTGCCTGTGTTTGCTGGTCATGCTCTCATTTCATAGGACAATAATCTGCGTCTCCTTCGCGGTGTTAACGGTAGATGGCAGACCGAGTCTAAGAGCCACTCACTGCCACCTACCGAGAAGTATGAGGCACAGTATAATATTATCAAGCATAGACATAATGTCTATGATATCAAGGTCCACCCAGTATCTTGTACATTTGAAAATGTCATCATATACACTTACATGAGTCATATCAGTAGCGTTATAAATAATTTTATTTTATTACATTTTTTTAAAATAAATAATTATGGGAGTACACATCTGCAAAAATACAAATCTGAAATACATACATAAATAACTTAAAAGTAATAAATAAAAATAAATAACTTTTAAAAAATAAATAATTTTTAGTCCTGAATTTATTCTGTATTATTTGTCTTTCATTCCTTTCTGTATTTAATATATTTCATTTATTAAATCTCTTTTCTTTAGTAGCCTATTTTCTTTATTTTTAACTTTATTTTAGTCTATATTAATAATGCGTAATATTATTAGTAAAGCAATAATAAACCGTTTAAATGTTATGGGGTAGTAGGCCTATGTATATTTTGTTCACGTGAAACCCAGTCTGCGTTTTTATTTACATCTCACAACTCTGTGTAAAATACATGAATAACTTTAGATTATTCAAGCAAAAGAACATTTTGGTCTAATGTGATCTCAGCTGATCTGTCCGAAAAAAAAAAGTAACGCATTCGCGCCACCTAAAGTAATAATATCGACTCCGTCATTTCAATTTCAGTTTATTGCGCGATAAGTAGATTCTGAAGAAATATGAGCTGAATCAATCTGGTTATTTTGATATTTAGGGAGATGGCATTGAATCGATGTTATGCATTTGTCAAATGATTTTGATGAAAGTCTTTCCCTTTCACTTTGATGAGTGTCTTTCCCTTTAATTTACAGGCAGTTTTACAGGCCTACATTCTTTAATTAGGGCATATGATCACTCTTTGATTTCAGTACTATTTCAAGCAGCAGTCAAAACGGGTCATCCGTTGTGGACAGCAGTTCTGCTCCAGCTAGATTACTTCCTTAAGGGTTTGTGCACATTTTGACCCCTTTGGACCTTTATATAAAATGAGAAGTTGTTTATTACTGGAAGATATTTAAGTTGACTCAAATCATAGGCCTACACATTTTCTGCACTAAAACTGTTACACCTTTTGGTCTATTTGCTTGCCTCCTGTTAGGGAAACAAAAAGAGAGACAGCATGTGCAAGACCTTGATGCTGGGAATGTCTTGTTCAATTGAAGTTCTCAAATTGATCCATCTACATCACAGGAAAATTATTAAAGCAGCATTATCAATAAAATGCGGAGGTGAGAGGTCAGTGTCTAAGGGTCACAGTGAGCTAGAATGAGGTCAGACTCGGGGCAACTGCTTTTCAATGAATTCCTTCACAGCAGACATCTCCTGTAAAGCCAATCAGAGAGTGGTATGGGTGTTAGAACTAGCATGAACAAATAATACAGTTTTACTGTAACCACTGTACTGAAGCTAAAATAATATTTTGCATGATTTCAGTTCAGACCTCATCCTGTTATTAGTTTACATGAAGTGTCCTATAAAGTACAGGAGCTTGCTTCTAACTAAATCTAGGCAGTTCTTTGCAATATTTACATTACACTGTCGGGGAAAAAAGTCACAAGGGCGGTACCCTTTCAATTAAATCACCTTTATACCACTAAAGTATGGAACATACAAGTACTTTTTGAAAAGGTACTGCCCCAATGACAGCTGTTGTACCCTGCTGTACCACTCAACAGTTTGGGATAGGTAATTTTTTTAAAGAAACTAATACTTTTATTCATCAAGGATGCATTCAATTGGTCAAAAGACAATACATGACCACAAGACCACAACAATTAAGACATACATAACATTAAAAAGGATTTCTGTTTCAAATTAATAATGTCTTTTGAACAATCTAGTCATCAAAAAACATGTATCATGGTTTCCACAAAAAATTATGCAGCACAACTGTTTTCAACATGGATAACAATTAGGAAAAAAATGTTTCTTGAGCACCTAATCAGCGTATTAGAATGATGTGACACTGAAGACTGGAGTAACAGCTGCTAAACATTCAGCTTTGCCATCACAGGAATAAATTACATTTTAAAATAAATATAAACAGAAGTTATTTTAAATTGTAAGAATATTTCACAATATTACTGTTTTTTGATCAAATAAATGCAGCCTTTATGAACATAATAAACTGTTTTCAAAAACGTCAAAAAGTAGTGTAGTAATACAGTAGTAATAAAAATTACTAATCAAAAGAAGACATATAGGTAGGTCTAAAAGAATTAGGCTTTTTTTGTTGTTGTTATTTTGGGGGGGTCTGTGAAAGCGTGCATATTGAATTTGAACATGGTAAAACATGTCAAATTTAGGTTTCTGTGAGCGCAACAGATGAGTCTCACCTGAGGACAGGAGCTATGCATGAGACCCGGGTAGGTGCGGAAGGTGACATTCTGTGGGGAAACGATGTTCTTGAGCTTCTCTGCCGTCATGGCCCCGTACTGCGCCGGAATCATGGGATCCATCTCGCCATGACACTGCAGAATGGGAGTGTCCTTGTTTCCACTCCCACTTGCAGCCTAATGGATAAAAAAGTAGATCCATATTGACAAACATACCTATTTACATATATACATATTTATCCTCACACAAACTCACTGCTGACATTTTGTACCTGTGGGAAAGTCTTGTGAAGTGGAAGCCAACAACTAAGTCCGACAACACCCGCTAGTTGCTGCTGAGAGGTCAGAGCGGTGTAGAGAGAAAGAGCTCCACCCTGAAGAGTACAGACAGCAAAAGAGGAACTGAAAAGCACCTGCAGTGTCAGCCATTTGAGTGATAGTACTAACTTTCAGGATGGATCACTTACCTGAGAGAAGCCACCAAGAATGATACGATTGGATGGTATACCATTCTTTACCTCATGATCGATGATGGCCTTTACTATTGAAGAAAAAGAGTGGTCTACACTTAGTGCCACATAATCAAATTTCAACATATAACAATATTCTCTGGCATGAAGTGCCTCATGAACTTGACGTGACATTTGATGACACAGACCAAGCAAATTTTTGGATGCTTGTTAGTGATGGGAAAGCTGTATTCAGGAAACTGTCCCAATGTGCACTTGTGTACAAAAACAAATTTTGCTCACTGTTCTCTGCTGCTCTCTTAATCCCTGCTTCATCCTCTGGTGATTCTGGGCTTAAGCCTGTCAGATCAAACCTGAAAAGAAAAACATTATACAAGAATTAAGGGAGAAATCCAAGAGTCCAATAGTGAAAATGCTTTTATTTAACATATTATTAATACAATTTTCCCATATAATATAATATCAAAAGAACAACATTTATTTAAAAAAAATATTTAGTTACTGTCACTTTTAATCAATAATGCATCTTTACTGAATAAAAGTTTTAATTTCATTCAAAAATCTTTATGACCGAACAGTAGTGTATATTATATTAAATATTTGTTATAAATTAATAAGTATAACAATTTGAGTAACATGACAAATTAAAACTAAAATGAATTTCAGAATGTCTTAGTATTTTGTTTGTCCTTCTTTGCTTTGACCACAAGTATGTAACATCTGACCATGTATACAAAGAGCCACTTGATTTGATTAATTACCTATAAGAGTACAGAATCTGAAATGCTTCTTCATTTTACTTCATAAATTTTCTTTGTTTTACATTTATCAAAAACCTAGGCATTATTTATTCTCAGGTTTAAATTACCACTGCGCATTTATGTAAATGTACTAGATTTTAATGTTATCTACAGCAGAGGAAACTTACCATGAGGGCATAGTCATCTTCATGTTGAGAGTTACAGGGATTCGGGGTCTAGAGTCAAAGTATGATAGGCTTATGGTCAATAAATGACAAAATAAATCAAGTGATACTAACATTTTTGTATTGCATAACAATCAACACATCAAAAAAATATTTCACAGGTTTCCACTTACGCGTGTGGGCAGATGTATTTGATGTATGGCAGTCGAATAGACGTCATGGCATCAGCCCAGCCGTGTCTATAATAAGTAACACCACAGGGTTATTTCTACACCAGGCCAGGGGGTATTAAAAGATCCTGCAACAGGCAGGTAATAAACAGAACGTACCCTGTGTCTCCCAAGCCATGAAGGAAGATCACCTGCAAAGTTTACAGAATAATACAGATGTGAAACTTATCTCTGCAAAGCCCAAAAGAGGCCAGATTTCCTGTCTGATGCTGACATTGTGGTTATTTTACATGAAGATACTATCTCAATAGCAAACTTCAGCTTTCTATTAATCTATTCACCCTTTTCTTCCAATAAAGGCAGCAGGCAGCCTATTTGAAGATTTGGACTGTAAATGTGAATCTGAGGAACAGTATAGGTTGTATGATGACTATTTAAAGAATTAACTTTCTGTCATCATTTAGTCACCCTCATGACTTTAGTTAAGCCTTTAGTTCATCTTTGAGAGACAAATTAAGATATTTTTAATGAAACCTGAGAGGTCTGTCTCTTTTAAAGTCTAGGTAACCAAAACTTAGAAGATCTAAGAAGGTCATAGGTTTGGTTTATTTGAAGGCTGGCCTGTGTAATGCTAATGAATAACTTGGAAAAGATTAGAATTTAGTTAATGATTCGACTGGTCTCTCACCACAGCCGTTTCCTTCTCCGTCCCAGGCACTGTCAAGGCTTCAGAGAGCAGGGGTACAGACATGTTGTTGCCACACATACAATGTGAGGAGTGCTTTTAGGAAAATACAAAGACAAAATGTTCAAATGCAATCAGTACAACAGGTTTATGCAAAATAAAAAGGCCCAGGCAATAAGTGTTGGATATTAATGATACGAACCAGACGATTTTAGAAAGAAACGGTCAGCAGGCTGCAGAATGATTAACAAAAGTTGGTTTAATTACCAGTGTTACTTACTAAAGTCATTTCAACTAGCAATTCATGCCCGTCTAAAGCTAAAATTGCTCTACTGCACCTGCAGAGCACCTAGACGTGAAAAAGAAAAAGCACCTTGAAAGGTAATGTAAAAATTACAGGGTGATTTAACCTACTGGATAAGCTCTGACGCTTATGTTAATCATACAGACAGAGGTTCATTTTCTGCTGGTGGCTGTGCGGGTCACAAGTTTGTACTTGCACACATCTGCTTAATATGAGTTCTCAGAAAACTGTTTCTAAAGCAGCCTAAAATGAAAACCACGGGTCCCTGTTTTCCTGGAATCACATGACAGCACTAAGAAATTGAATCTTGACAGCTGCAGGAGGCAAAACTCTCCAGTTTAATGGTTTCATTCGTCTTTGAGTGGCCTGGGTGACCGTATCACAAGTTTAAAGTGTTTCAACACTTGAATGAACTCCATGTGCCAGTCTTGGTTTTATGGGTCAGTCTACCTTTAGTACTGCACACGTTATCACATACTTCTATCAAATCATCTGCATTCTCCACTAAATACCAGAAAAATACACTTTTTCAACGAAAGTGCATGGTCTCCATATGCATTTGATTACACCGTGACTTATACACATTACTAAATGACTGTATTGATAATCTCTAATGCGTCAGTGCGATAATCCTTCTCACGAATCCTGCTATGAATACCACGATCACATTCAAAAAGAATGGGAAGAAAGGGATGGGCAGCGAAAACAATAGAGAAACGGGCGAAGTTTAGCTCCTTTTTTTCCAACCTGGCGGAATCAAGGACAGGGTACATGTATAAATAAATCCGCCAGGTCTTTTCATTAACGACATGATCGCAGTTAGGCAGCTTAATCCTGTTTCGCCTGTATGATTGTCACAATGAATCCACAGCCTCATAGATGGAGCTATCTGGCTCTCTACCCCCGCGAATAATCCCACAATTACGCTACTCAACGACAAGCTTGCGCCTTTATAGCTAGCGATAAAGCAAAGGTCAGGGAGTAGATTAAAATTTAGGGTTCAGCCAGGAAAAAAAGCAGATATAAGCAGCGGCCCAATGCTACAAATTGATCGACTCACCGCTTCCTATCCCAGGTCACAACGGAACTTCCGCTCCTTCTGCCGAAGAGGGGCGGAGTCATGGCGCTGTGAGGTCACCGCATTTGTCGCGTGAGCTTGAATGTTGCAAATGTTCAATGAAACGCACTGAAAACGGCTCTAAACATTTTTAGGTAGTAATCTGTAAATAATACATTATTTTGTAAGCGTAAGGCCACAACGTAATGCAAAATGTTAATTTTCTGAATTGTGCATTTTTTACAATCACAATAAATGGTTATTTTAAGACTTTAGAATATAACTATTTTTGTCATTTCATTTTTATTTATTTATTATTTTTTAAACCTATTAAACACATACCACTATAGACCGCAATTTTTTTTTTTAATATTTAAATTGTCTATTATTTAGCCCATCACACACACCACTTTCTTTAACATCTGGGCCCAGCTGTAACACACCTTTTAAATCAAGAAAACCGTTAGTTATACAAAATATCTAAGCGTTTTCTGAAGTTTATTGTATTACAGGAACAACAAAAAAAATGTTATGCTACAGTGAAGAGCAATGGATTTGTAGTGATGGATGTTCAAAATGTTTGTCCACAGCTCCTGTCACGATAGACATTTATATGTGAACATGAACTGAAACTGTAGAAGTGCACCATTAATTAACTAATAGCAGAATAATAGAAGTTGTTGTAAAATATGTGATATGAAATGCCAAATGTAAAATTAACCAGGAAATGATCTTTAAAACTTTCTTTTTACACAAATTACATGAATCCATCAATGTTATACACTTTGAGGACTCAATTAAAACACATTTTGTGGTTTTTAAATGTCAGATTTTTTACCTAAGGTAATATTGCAAAACAATATTAAATGAATGTATAAGACATTGTAAAAATGAGAACAAGAACAACAAAATTTCCACTATATAGCATTCTTTAGAGATGTTTTTTAAGGAACAGACTTCTTGCACAGCTCATCTGTTCTGTTTGTTGAAGCATACACTTTTTATTTGACATAAGCATACATTAAGTAATTATGCTTATATAGCCTAAGGTTTACTGGTACATTAGCAGAATTGCAGATGAACAAACCCTGGTGAAGAAATCCCTGTTGAACACATCAAAGAACACATAGGCTCTCTCAGTTCATCATCTCACCGTTATCAAAACTCATGCACACTTTTATAGTTTCACACAGCACACGTGAGATTCTCTCTCCTCCATTTGTCATGATATGAACTGTGTTTGGGGTGTAATAGTTTCCACTTTGTGATCTGCTGGGTTGGCTGCTGCTTCATAGTTGCAGATTGTGACTTCATGCCTATAAGCCTGAAAAAGAGATAAAAAGATTCTAGATGAAGGTGACTGCAAAAATACAGATGCTTCTGGATTTCTTTATCTTATTTTTCTAGCCGAAGCAAAACAAATATTAATAGAAACAGCAACACCAGCATAATATTGCCATAATATGGCGCATCTTCCACCAGTTATGATGGAAGTATTTTTGTTGTTATAGCAAGATATGTTTTATTCAATACTGACCTCTGTGTACTCTCCCCGCAGACCAATGTAATACACACGAGTGGATTCTGCCCCAAAGTTTCGAGATATGTGTATTGATAAGTGCTGCACGTTGGAGAATCTTGCAATCCTATATAAAACATTTGCACATGATCAACATAGATTTATAGTGTCCAACATACAGGATATTGATGCACGTTAACATTTAAAATTGCTCACTTGGTTGGATACTCAAGCTCAGCAAGCGGATCCCTGTTTAGACGAAACGCTTGCTCTGGCTCTCTGCTTGTATCGTCAAATGACATTTGAGGGATGTTCTTGTACCTGCTCAAAAAGTACCCAGTTGCAACACTCATTCATGGAAATTGTAACTGCATTATTCATATGTGATGCTGCAAGAGATTTAGTTTTTTTATATACAGGTGCATCTCAATAAATTAGAATGTTGTGGAAAGGTTCGTTTATTTCAGTAATTCAACTCAAACTGTGAAACTCGTGTATTAAATCAATTCAATGCACACAGACTGAAGTAGTTTAAGTCTTTGGTTCTTTTAATTGTGATGATTTTGGCTCACATTTAACAAAAACCCACCAATTCACTATCTCAACAAATTAGAATATTTCATAAGACCAATAAAAAAAAACATTTTTAGTGAATTGTTGGCCTTCTGGAAAGTATGTTCATTTACTGTACATGTACTCAATACTTGGTAGGGGCTCCTTTTGCTTTAATTACTGCCTCAATTCGGCGTGGCATGTTTGAGTTGAATTACTGAAATAAATGAACTTTTCCATGACATTCTAATTTATTGAGATGCACCTGTACAGTGAAAGCAAATTCACAATCTCATTTTAGCTGGGATGCATTGTGGATGCAAATATTTAAATAAATGCAAGAGCATAGTTCACCCAAAAATGAAGCTCTCCCTCAGGCCAACCAAGATGCAGGTGAGTTTGTTTCCGAGTTTTTGATCTGAGAGCTGAGAGTGATATCTGATTCTGAGAGTTTTTGATCAAACAACTGATAAAAAGCAGCTGCACTGTTATCATTATTAAAACAAACTGCTTGGATACTCAAGCTCAGCAAGCAGATTCCTGTTCCCAGTTGCAACACTTATTCATGTAACTGCAGAGTTTATATTGCATTGCATCCATATGTGACACTGCAAGTCTCGTTTTTTCTGCAGTGAGTGCAAACTCACAGTCTTATTTCAGCTGGGTGTGACTCATCATCTTCTCCAGAAATAATGATCCCTTTCAGCTTCACGCTACCTGTAAACCTGCAGATTTAACCATATGCACCAACTGTATCCATTTCTGTCGGTAAACCACTTAGTATTTAGGCAAATTGTTTACAAATTATATTAAATAGACCATAATTAAGAACAGAAAAGAAACTGAAATGGATTCTGCTGGCAACAAATCTTACGGTATATTGAACAGAAGCTCCTCGTCAGCATCGCTTTCGACAAACTGAAAATAAAACAGGAGACATACATTAAAACCACAGAACAGCAATCTGACAACCGAGTTTATTAACCAGAGTTTATTAAAATCAGTTTATTTAATTTCTCAAAGACAACCGTTGACTTTTACTTAGAAGAGTTTATATAAAGTAAAATAAACATACATATATGCAATTAAGTATGTAAGTAAATACAGAAGTGTCTTAATTCGCAGTTTGACTCTATTCTACAGGATAATGTAGCGTCTGTCACACCTCCTGCATAACTAAGCCAGGTTAATTTGTACCTTCGCCCTGTCAGTGCGTTGATCCCAAGGCTTGAAGACCAGTTTACCGTCTCCGTCTCGGCTCTCATTCAAACACTGAAGCTTCTCGATATCAATGCGTCTGTACAGCTCATATTCCACACCTCGCTCTGCTGGCTCGTGATCACATTCACAGCAACCGCGGCCGTGGCCGCCGCCGTGGCCGTGTCCAGACATGGCGTGAACTTGCCGTTCGGGACCGAAAAAGTGCCGAAACACTCAAGATTAAGCTTACTGGAGAGATACGTACGACTGCTCTACTCTACTAACAGCTTCTATGACATATGCTAAAATCAGTTACACAGGTGGTAGAAGTGGGAAAGAACACAACACGCAAATACGAAACGTGGAACGTAATTGGACCAAAAAAAACAACGGAACCAATGAGGAGTAGTGTTTGGAGTCGCGTTCTTGTGACGCATTAACGTCTCGTTGGTCGCGTCGCGTCATCGTAAAGTGGAAAGAAAACAAGCTGTGCCGTTGACGTGATTCAGTTAAATAAATATTACATTATTTACTCGGTCTAATGTTGATTTAAACCTGTATCATTATATTTTTTAGTTTTAACACAAAGGTTATATGTTTTTGGCATAATGACAGCCACCTTTTACTGTCTTTAGTGGTCCACTGACGAAAAGGAAGTCATACAAGTTGGGACAACATGAGACCGAGTAAAAAATAACATAATTTCCATTTTAGGTGATAGGACAGAGTAATAGTGAAAAGTTGAAAATTAAAACATAACCAAGATGTAAAACACCCATAAATATATACATAAATAAGAACATGGTGAGAGCAACACATGGATTTTATTAAAAATGTCCATAGAACACTTCATAAAATCTATTAAAACGACTTGATCTTTCATTCAAGGCAAGGTCCAGGACTGCCAGGTCCAAGATTTAAAATAAATATGGTGGTGTGGAAGTGTAAAGTCCTTGAACGTTTTAAATCTCATCTCTTTCTCCCTCTCACTCTACAATAAAATCGTATATTTAGTCCCATGAAAATGCAATGATTATTGTAAGCAATTAAATAAACATATAACAGGGAGTCTGGGTTTTGGTGTCACATGGTAATCCGTAGTGTACCACTTGTTTTCAGTGTTTGTAAAACGCTTACAACATGCTATGACATAATTGAGTGTGGATGGTTGTTGATGCAGATATTTTCTGTGATTGCGTCCAGTGAGCTGTACTGATAATATTAAAAAGCATAAAAAGATAAGAGGCGAGAGGGCATTGCACATTTCCTATGAAGCATTACAGCAAAAAAAATGTTTCCTCTTCCAGTCGTTCTCTCTTCTATCACACACTCAAAAACATTTTTCCTTTTACCGCCGAGAAAATCTGTTCTTGAATGCTTTGATAGTCTTAGCCATCATTGGAGCAACTTCTGAAAAACAAAGAGCAGAAAAAGTGGTAAAACACATTCAAACAACCCGTTCAAGCAATTAAATGAGCAAATATTGGACATGATCTTAATAACATTAACGGTGAATATACATCATGATAAAGATTCATCTACATGACTAATGACATCTTTGTGACTAATGCAGCATTCACTTACTTGGCAGATGGAGGAGCAGCGCTTGTGCTGGTAGAACCATTTTTAGTGCCAAACTTCTCCTGTCTACGGCGGACATCTCGCGGAGGCTTAGCGACAGAGTTGACAAAAGCCAATTTAACCTGCCGCCCTGTTAGAAGTGAACAATACAGAGAAAACACTGAGTTGTTATTATTGTGAACAGTTTACTTAATCCTCGCCTACATTTTTATTGCACTCACTGAGCTACAATGTTAACATTTTCTATGCAAAGATCTATGCAATAAGTTTGATCTAAGAGTATTGATTACTGCCTGTGTGTACCTTTAGGTTTCTTTGCATGGGCAGAGGTGATGTTCTCTGTGAGCTTGCGCAGACG